>NC_090180.1:46292250-46454750 GCF_024679245.1 Pseudorasbora parva
TATTTCATGCAACTACTAAGCTTAAAACACCGACCAGGTGACATGAAAAACACTGATTATCTCTTCATCACGGCACCTGTTAGTGGGTGGGATATATTAGGCAGCAAGTTAACATTTTGTCCTCAGAGTTGATGTGTTAGAAGCAGGAATCATGGGCGGCCAAGGCTCATTGATGCACGTGGGGAGCGAAGGCTGGCCCGTGTGGTCCGATCAAACAGACGAGCTACTGGAGCTCAAACTGCTCCAGAAGTTAATGCTGGTTCTGATAGAAAGCTGTCAGAATACACAGAGCATCTCAGTTTGTTGCGTATGGGGCGGCATAGCCGCTGACCAGTCAGGGTGACCTCTGACCCCGCCGAATGCACCAACAGTGACACGTGAGCATCAGAACTGGACCACAGAGCAATGGAAGAAGGTGGCCTGGTCTGAGGAATCACGTGTTCTTTTACATCCCGTGGATGGACGGGTGTGTGTGTGTGTGTGGCTTACCTGGGGAACACGTGGCCCCAGGATGCACTATGGGAAGAAGGCGAGCCGGCGGAGGCAGTGTGATGCTTTGGGTAATGTTCTGCTGGGAAACCTTGAGTCCTCCATCCATGTGGATGTTACTTTGACACGCTCCACCTACCTAAGCATTGCTGAGACCATGTTCAGCCTTTCATGGAAACGGTATTCTGGTGGCTGTGGCTCTTCCAGCAGATAATGCGTTTGAGGTGTTGAATTGGCCTCCAAAGTCCCCAGATCTCAATCCAATCGAGCATCTGTGCTGAACAAACAAGTCTGATCCATGGAGGCCCCACCTCGCAACTTACAGGACTTAAAGGATCTGCTGCTAACATCTTGGTGCCAGATACCACAGCACACCTTCATGCCTCGACGGGTCAGGGCTGTTCTGGCAGCAAAAGGGGGACCAACACAATGTTAGGAATATATGTCATAATGTTATGCCTGATTGGTGTAGGCTCACGTTGTGCCAGTTTCATTGCCGATACCAAGGTTTTGTACACTGTCGTGATCTTTTACCATGTAAATACCATAGTACATAAACATTTAATCACTGAGTAGGCCTAGTATCAAGGTAAATATATCACGGTAATGACGCTCATGGAAACCAAAGTGCAAAGTGCATGAACCACTGACGCTTAGATTGTGTATTCTTCAGATGTAAATAATAAGTAACCTGTCCAGTTTTTCTTTTCCTGTCAGTTTCTCTCACAGTCGAGTCGCGTCCTCGGGACATCATTAACGAAACTAATGGCTGCTAAAGCAAAGCCAATAATTCCCAGCAACCATCAGCATTCCAGCCATTTAATCCCCCCTCCATTTACACCTGAATGAGGCGAAAGGTAGGGCGAACATCTGAGAGGAGAGTCAGGTGAGACTGGCGCCTGCTGTCCGCGTTTAGACAAACCCGCTGCGCGCGCACAATCATCATGATAAAGCGCCTTTGAGGGCTCGCGCTTTCACATTAATCTCGCTTTACGTGCATTCCTCAAACAAGTCTCTCACTGAAACCCTTTACTACAGTAAACACGGTACAGCGCCACTGCTCGTGCTGGCTCATGACATTAACTGAGAGGGGGGAATTTTTATAGTTTTATTTTTTCACGTGAAACTTATTTAGAAATGTAATCTTTGTCCTGCATTCATATGCATGCAAAAATTATTAGTTTTTAGTTTTACAAAAACACTTGAAATTTCTAGTGTGGTAACTATAATAAACTCAGATACACTCTAAAAAAAAAAGAACCCAATAACTGGGTAAAAACAATCAAAACCCAGTCGCGGGGTTAAAACAACAATAAAATAAAATATTTACAGTAAATAACAAATTCAGTTACATTTCATCTGAAAAACGATTATTTACATAAACAGGTCAAAATATGTAATATATTTACATATTAAGAGGCATGAGGATCTATAGGACATGCATCATCTCGGTTTTATGATTTTCATGTGATTATATATATGTATATATATATATATATATATATATATATATATATATATATATATATATATATATATATATATATATATCACATGAAAGGATACATAATGATAGGGAAAACTTGACATTTGGATCACCTACTAATCTATTGTACTGAAAATTGCCATATCAGCATGCAAAAACAACTTCATTTGACTTCTAAGATCTAAATGTAACCTTATTGTGTAGTCACTTGCTTTCATTGGAAAGCGCGTATATTTGGAGTCTAAATTACGCATGGGTGAACGTAGGCTGTTTGGACACTGGAATTACACTTGGATCAATTGGAGCTTTTGTTGAAACGCCTTGGTAACAGTTCTGTGTGTGTAGTATACAGATGATAGTGACATTGCGAGTGACCGCCTCTCGGGGCGTGACCGCGCGTCACCAGCGCTTAAATGAGAGAGCGAGCGCGCAGTCCGACACTGAGACACTGTGGACCTGTGAAGAGCGCGCATATCTGGAGCTCTAAACGCGGTTCCTTCACTCACACACACACACGACTGGTCCAGGAGCAGTATTTATTTGGTAGGAGGCTCTCCTGCCCGGCACTCTTTGTTCATGACTCTGGAAGAAGTTGACTCCAGGGAAAAGGTTTGACATCGCTTCAGGAGCAAGTGCAGCAACACGCAAGAAAACTACAGCTGAACACACGCGCACCGTGACACTTGGAAATGGCTTTACCTTGCCTTTTGCCTTCGATTTCAACGTTTGCAAACCATAAGGAAAAACTCTGGGAGGATGTAAGTATTTGATGCACTTCTAAACTGGGAAACTATGGTGAATTAATGTGGGAAACTCGGTTAAAACTGCGGGAGAAACGAATTCCGAGCGAGTGTATTTGTTTTCCACTTGTTCGCTAAAGTTTGCACGAGAGAAAATATATTAAAGATACGCACTCTGAAAACGTGTTCATATTTTAATGTGTGCTTATGAGTTAAATCTATCTTGTTTTATGATGTTAAAAACTTCGTTTTATATTATATATATATATATGTGTATGTATATACACTTCCTTTATAAGTACAAATAGATATACATAAGATGCACAGATACAGGACTATATATGAAATTATATATGATAAATCGATCTGGTTTGACTATATATAGGGTGAATTCAGGATGATTGGGACATTTTTGCAACTGAGATGACTGGAAAAATGTGTCCCAATCAACGATATACACACACACACACACACACACACACACACACACACACACACACACACACACACACACACACACACACACACACACACACACACACACACACACACACATCTGATCTTTTTCTTTTAAATTAGCATTTTTATGTTTTTAATTCTACTCTTAAAAAAATGGTGCATTTCAATAACTGAGTATATAGCTTTTCATTGCCATTAAAGTGAAATTACTGAACTTAAACATATAAGCCAGGATAAAAAATGCTAATTAAAAAAAAAAAAAAAAAAAAGTCACAGACTTAGAGGTTTTTGCATTTGAAGTCTTCATATGCATCTATTAGATGTATACTTGTATATAGTTGACACATTTTTCCAGTCATCTCAATTGCAAAAAGTGTCTCAATCATCCGGAATTCACCCTACATTAAGTAAAACAAAATAAATTTGTCATATATACATCCATGCATGATTATACGGTATGTCTATCTACATGTAAATCCAGTATCAGTCTTAAAAAGAGATACCTGGAATACTTTTTAGCAGAGCTTGAGTATCCATCAGTGTTTTGGTTCTAAACATCCTCTATTCTGTTGCAGAGGTGGAAAAGTGTGGAGGACAAACCCCTGAGCTGCCCTCCGCTCAACGTGGCACAGAACATGGACACTTGTCGTGGCCGCAAGGATGACGAGGATCTGAGCAATTATTTAGACCTGGAGTTTATCCTGGCCAACACCACAGGACCTCTAGAGGCGGCGGCCGAATACGTGTCTCACTCAGAGCCGTGCGGCCTGTACTCGACCGGAGCGTATCCGTCTCAGGAGCAGTGCGGTGGGCCGCCTCCATACGGGAACAGCCTCATGGCTGAGCTTCTCCGTTCCGACATGGACAGCGGCTACGACGGTGCCATTCAGGGAAGATTCATCATCAACTCGACGGGGTTCCCCCGACAGGACTTTGTTGATATCAAAGTCGAGCCTCCGATGGACGGTTACGGACCGGTGATGGGCATGGTGCCGCAAAGCTGCCAAAAAATCAAACAAGAGGGCAACATTTCATGCATGATGTCTTTCGAGCAACCCAGGCTGGCCGTTTCTCCGCAGGGCGCGGGGAATATGACCCCCCCGCTGAGTCCGGACGACCCGCGCCAGTCCGCGTTTCCACAGGCTTTCCATCACTCGCCGCCAGCTTACGCCCAAATGCAAATGCCCTACACGGCGCCACACCAGTTCGGGATGTTCGACGAGGCCATGGGGATGCAGCCCAGGGCTCTCCTGACACCCCCATCCTCCCCGCTAGAGCTAATGGAGTCGAAACCCAAGCGAGGACGCCGCACCTGGCCGAGGAAGCGCACGGCGTCCCACACCTGCACCTACGCCGGCTGCGGGAAAACATACACCAAGAGCTCGCACCTGAAGGCGCATCACCGAACCCACACCGGTAAGAGCACCTCCAACCTCGCCTTTAAAGGAGCTGTATGTAAGAAATGTATTTCAATGAATCATAAAATGGCCCTGATATGTCACTAGACATTAAGAAATCATGTTCATTTCAAATACTTCACTGACAACAGTAGTCCGGCCAGGATATTGTCATTTAAAAAGTGAAGTTGCAGCCCTCAGCTGTTGTGTTCTGGCCTGAAGCTCCGCCCTCCACCTATCGACCAATCACGAAGTCAGTAGTGCTTCAGGTTGCCAGATCTGCTCTAGTTACCACAGCTGCAGCTACAAATGTTCCTGCAGCATATCTGGCAACCTCGAGTCAGGGGGAGGGGGAGGGGAATACCCCGCTCTACAGTCATTTAAAAGTTATTGCAGTACTAGTTTTGGCCACAATCTTACATACACTTCCTTTACAAGCATACAAGCTTCCGTTTGTGTGTTGAAACCAACTAAATGTGACCCTTTGATTCATCAGGTGAGAAACCGTACCACTGCAACTGGGAGGGCTGCGGATGGAAGTTCGCCCGCTCCGACGAGCTGACCCGCCACTTCCGCAAACACACGGGACACCGGCCGTTCCAGTGCCATCTGTGTGAGCGCGCCTTCTCCCGCTCCGACCACCTGGCCCTGCACATGAAGAGACACCTGTGAGGACTGGATCCGCAACCACACAACTGCCTTATTTAATGACTTTATGCCTCTTGTCCATAATATATATCATCATACTTTTGTAACAAGGTAGCTGGTACTACATAGTTTACGCAGAGCTCTTTTTAAAGGTCAAAAAATGCATCCTGAAGGGCTGGTCCTATGAATCTGTGTCCGATCGGGAGACAGTGTGGAAGTTAAACAGTGCCTTCACTGCAAAACAAAATGCCTTTCTTACTTAGTATTTTTGTCTTGTTTTAAGTTCAACTATCTAAAAATTCAAAAGTTGAAAGTTTTGTCTTGGTTTGGGGGAAAACAACTCAAAATTAAGTTAGCTTTTGCTAAAAAGAAGCAAAATGATCTGCCAATGGGGTAAGAAAAATAATCTTGTTTTCTGTTTGAATTGAGATTATTTTGCTTACCCCATTGGCAGATTATTAAAACTCAGCTGTCTTCCCCCAAAACAAGACAAAAACTGTTGCTTGTCTGGTAAAGGCTTCTTAGTGTAAGAATTTTTAGATATTTGGACTTAAAACAAGACAAAAATACTAAGTAAGAAAAGCAGTTTTTGAAGCCACGAAGAGTGCAAAGCCTGACGACTAGCAAACCTCCAGTGGAAAATGCACGATGACAATGTTTTGCTCTTGAAACTGCCTTGCATCAAACAGAGCTGTGTGTGTTTGGTTTTTCATTTTGATACCTAGACAGCAGCATGTACACTTTGCTGCCGTCTTGATGGCATGTGTACAGAGAGAAGCATTTCTTTTCAAACGTTGGTAACGCTTTACAATGACGTGACACATTAGTTGTCGTTCCGACGATGAGCGATCAATAATGGTTTATTGTAAAGTGTTGCCCAAACGAGTGTCCCTGATGTACACTAGCACCCTATGCACTGGGGCTTGAGGTCCTGGCTTTTTATAAGATTGTGTACATACATTTTATATTGTAAGTACTGTATTTATTGTAAATATTAAACTAAATTTGAATATATCTACATGTCTCTTGTGTCCTGTTCCGTCTGTCGGGCTGCGAGTCTCTTATTATGGGCTCCTTTGAAGCGACTGGAAAACGAAGTCCCCAGAACTGGAGTGCTATTCTTGAACCCCCACTCGAGCTGGTGGAGTCGGTATTATAGTTTAGACCAAGATGCTTTCCAGCTGCGTCAGGTTGAGGCCAGCAGCCTGTGGCTTCTGCCTATAAATACAAACACTACATTTACATAATTACAGAGAGAGAATTTAGATCCGTCTGGACGGAGGGGCGCTCGGCTCTCCGCTGAAGATCCCAGACTCCAGAAAAGACACGGACATCAAAGAGACGCCAGCGGTGCTTTGATGTCAAACCTGCAAGATAAAATACAACGATCTGCATATTCAGCATCAACTCATTTCACTCTGTGAAGACTGGAAAAAACACGAGATTTAGATTTATAGAATAAAAAATACAAAATGAAAATGCATTTATTTATATAAACAATACCGGTCAAAAGTTCAGACACACCCACTTGTGCATTATTGCTATTTTTCTAATGCATACCTTAGAATAAAGAAAAATAAACCATAAAACCGCTATTCAATTATTCAATTAAACATCATGTGCATACAAAATATATACAAGTAATATGTTAAAAAGTATATATATATATATATATATATATATATATAGAGAGAGAGAGAGAGAGAGAGAGAGAGAGAGAGTAAAATATCACATTTAATCAATGTGTTGATTCTATATTATCTACATTCATAATATATTAAACTATATTGTTTCTGATCTGCGTGTGTGATATATGCATGTGTAAATGGTGCATTGATTTTACAATAATTTAATACAATTTTATATATATATATAAATATATATATATATATATATATATACACAAGGTTATATATAGGTATATAAGGTATGTAATTCATTTATTTTGATACATAAATTATATATAGTGTATATATAGAACAAGTACAACTCTTAGAATACACACACACAGATATATTCAGGAGTTGTAGTTGTTCTGCATGAGTGAATAATGTGTGAAAACAGGACAACAGGTTCCCTTTTACGCAAATTCAAAAGAAAAAGAAGAAATGTGATCCTGACTATTATTAGCCGACGCAGTGAAGTGAAGCAGAAATCTCATTTCACTTTTATGTGCTGATGATAGTAACTATTACTACCAATCTGACATCAACAGAAAACACACTTCTCTTATTTCCCCTTCAAAGCCAAACACATATTAAGGACGGTGTGTCTATACAAAAACTATCTATTAGAGATGAGATATATATACAGCCAAACTATTTTAAAACAATATATTATGTGAAACAACGTCCATTGATGCGCAAATAAAAAGTGATTTTGAACTTTAAATCCACTTTTGTGTAAAAACGTCTTGATCTCGGTCAGTAATCCCTGACCCCACCATTTAACCTCTCAGCACCAAAACACAACTAAACCCAAAGACTAGACGGTCGTCTGGCAGACCTTCTGAACGTGTGGATGGTTACGAGTGAAGAAAAACACGCATGAGGAAAGAGCCGGAGCCTTATGTTTCGGTCACCTGAGCCCTTCTCATTTGTCCATCTTAAAATCAGCCCTTTCGGCGGCCTTCAGTAAATAAAAACTCACACAGGAATTTCCTGTTATTCCAAATGGGGGTAATTAACATACCGAAGCTAAAATTCATGCAGCTGTTAAATTATTTTCACACTTAGATCTCAATCTTTCCAAGGCCTCCATTTGGGTCCGGTTTGAGCTCGGACTTCATTCTTCCAGCTTGTGTTACTCGACGGATCCAGGAAAAACAGCAATTTGAAGCTGAAGCCGTTCACAGAGCATTTGCAAAAGACAAAGGTCTGATAGACGCACGAGAGAGAGACATGAAAAAGAGCTCATTGATGGCGAGGACGCACAGGACGCGCATGCATTAGCAATAGTTGAGCTCAACATACACACTGCACATCAACATGAACACGACTAGATATGAAGTGCAGCAGGTGCACACAAATCTGATCTCACGCCCGGTGGAGCTGACGGCAAACGGCTCTTTAAAAGCAGATGTTATATGTTGAACACTGCAGCACTGCAGAACACTTCAAAAATAGAAATGCTATTAATATCTGAAATTACTTCACATTGTATAGAGAACTAAATAGTCTCCAAGTTTAAAAAAAAAATGTAATCAGCGGCAGGACCCAAGGTTTCCCAGCAGAACATTGCCCAAAGCATCACACTGCCTCCGCCGGCTCGCCTTCTTCCCATAGTGCATCCTGGGGCCATGTGTTCCCCAGGTAAGCCACACACACACACACACACACACACACACACACACACACACCCGGCCATCCATGTGATGTAAAAGAAACGTGATTCCTCAGACCAGGCCACCTTCTTCCATTGCTCCGTGGTCCAGTTCTGATGCTCACGTGCCACTGTTGGTGCTTTCGGCGGGGTCAGGGGTCAGCATGGGCACCCTGACTGGTCAGCGGCTATGCCGCCCCATACACAACAAACTGAAATGTTCTGTGTATTTTGACAGCTTTCTATCAGAACCAGCATTAACTTCTGGAGCAGTTTGAGCTCCAGTAGCTCGTCTGTTTGATCGGACTACACGGGCCAGCCTTCGCTCCCCACGTGCATCAATGAGCCTTGGCCGTCCATGACCCTGTGGCCGGTTCTCCACTGTTCTTCCTTGGAGCACTTTTGATAGATACTGACCACTGCAGACCGGGAACAGCCCACAAGAGCTGCAGTTTTGGAGATGCTCTGACCCAGTCGTCTAGCCGTCACAATCTGGCCCTTGTCAAACTCGCTCAAATCCTTACGCTTACCCATTTCTCCTGCTTCTAACACATCAACTTTGAGGACAAAATGTTCACTTGCTGCCTAATATATCCCACCCACTAACAGGAGATATGATGAAAATATAATCAGTGTTATTCACTTCACCTGTCGGTGGATGTGATGCCTGATCGGTGTGGTCATAATACTTTAATTTCTGTTGATTTTCAGAAGAAATGGCTTTTTCACTCCAAGGTAAAAAACAACAACAAGTATTTCTAGTGCATACAAATAAATATGCTTGTTATTTATTAAAACACTGAAAAGCAGCACATTATACAATCATTTTCAGCCCTTTTCCACGAAAGAAACAAAACACATAAAGACATTGAATGTCAGTAGAGTCTTCAACATGATCATCCAAACCATAGAAACACCCAAATTTACTTCTCTAGCATATACACAATCCATAACCTGCTGATTTTAGTGTTATCACTGATGCAATAAATATATTATGAATACATACGAATCAGTTTAATATACAGTATAAGGCTTCACTTCAAGCAAAATATCAAGAACAGAAATCAAACTAAATCAAAGTGGGCAGTGATTTGGCGTCACCTGGAGGATCTGATCAACATTTAAAGGGTTAAACACAAAAACAGCTCAACAATTAAAGAAAAATCATCTCACGCTCATATGAATAGTGCAAACCCCAAATAAAAAGCATCACAGCGCATTCCTTCATTTGATCTTAATGTGTCTAAAATTAAACAGTACGTGCAACCGGGATGAAAAATGGGATTTTGTTGGGAATGCATTGATTACACAGGTTTATATATAATCATTTAGTGCAGAGATTCAGTAATTCCTCCCTTGTAAGGTCAGATATAGAGCACTTGTGATATAATCTGCTTTGCAAAACCAACATGGGCTGATATTTATTACGATACTGAAGATGTGTATGAATAAATGCCACAAGAGAAGTGTGATCTCCTGCTACTCCTACAGTATTTGGTAAAGCTGTATATAATCTTTAAAAAGCATAAGCACTTCATTGGTCCAGGGTTCTCCAAAAGTGGATGCGAACAGCAAACCTGAGAGATCTTCAGGAAGAGATTGTGATCGGCAGCTCGTGCAAAACCTTCATCTGAAACCTTCACTTTAGGTGTTGGCTGAAGGATTGAATCCAAACTAGCAGCTTCACGTTCTGGGCATCTCAGATCGACTGAGTGCGAGAGCCAACTCCAGGTCCTGTTGTTCCTGTAGGCGGAGCCTCCGGATACGCTCCGCCTCCTCCCTCTGGCTCTCACGTTTGGCCCACTCGAGCTGCTGCGTCTCATTTCCGAGCTGAGCGGGAAAACAAACGTCATTACAGAAGATATCACACCGGAGAAGGCATCACTAGGGCTGGGCGAGATATCGATAAATATATAGATTGTCATTCTTCAGCCCTAACTATCCTAATATTTTTGGCATTTGCTCTGAAATGTTTTTAAAGCGCTGACAAACTTTACTGCAAATGTAGTTTCAACATGTTTAATCAAAAAATACAGTTAAAACCTTCAGGGGGAATAATACCTTTTCACAAACTTCGAGTTAGTCAGGTTCGGGTTTGTGAAATATGAGGACATTACCCATGTCCCCACTTTTCAAAAGGCTTATAAATCACACAGGAGGAATTTTTTTTAGAACGTAAAAATGCAGAATGTTTCCTGTGATGGGTAGGTTAAGAGGCAGTGTGTGTGTGTGTGTGTGTGTGTGTGTGTGTGTGTGTGTAGGTTTAGGGGCAGGGGCAGTGTGTGTGTGTGTGTGTGTGTGTAGGTCTAGGGGCAGGGGCAGTGTGTGTGTGTGTGTGTGTGTGTGATGGGTAGGTCTAGGGGCAGGGGCAGTGTGTGTGTGTGTGTGTGTAGGTTTAGGGGCAGGGGCAGTGTGTGTGTGTGTGTGTGATGGGTAGGTCTAGGGGCAGGGGCAGTGTGTGTGTGTGTGTGTGTGATGGGTAAGTCTAGGGGCAGTGTGTGTGTGTGTGTGTGTGTGTGTGTGTGTGTGTGTGTCTGTAGGTTTAGGGGCAGTGTGTGTGTGTGTGTGTGTGTGTGTGTGTGTGTGTGATGGGTAGGTCTAGGGGCAGGGGCAGTGTGTGTGTGTGTGGGTGTGTGTGTGTGTGTGATGGGTAGGTTTAGGGGCAGGGGCAGGGGCGTGTGTGTGTGTGTGTGTGTGTGTGTGTGTGTGTGATGGGTAGGTTTAGGGGCAGGGGCAGGGGCAGGGGCGTGTGTTGTGTGTGTGTGTGTGTGTGTGTGTGTGTGTGTGTGTGTGTGTGTGTGTGTGTGTGTGTGTGTGTGTGTGTGTGTGTGTGTGTGTGTGTGTGTGTGTGTGATGGGTAGGTTTAGGGGCAGTGTAAGGGGATAGAAAATAAGGTTTGTACAGTATAAAAACCATTACGCCTATGGAATGTCCCCATATGTCACAAAAACAAACGTGTATGTGTGTGTGTGTAGTTTAATAATTATTTTATTTTACATTAAATCTGCTAAATTACAATACTAATATGATCACATTTTAGATTACGGTCAAATCACTATAACTTACTACTGACCAAGACTTTTGCCTCAATAAACTCCTACTTACCGCTTATTAATAGTTAGTAAGGGAGTTAATTTTACATTTAAAATTGACATTTAACTACCAACAACTACATTTACTCCCTTTTAACTCTAAAACTTAAATTGGAGCCGTTGCAATTTGATAATCTCACTAAGCCATATCCCGATTTCAGTTTTATTTTGATTAATCATGCAGCCCTACTTAAAGGGACAATTCACCAAAAATTACAATTCTGTCATTTACTCACCTTCATGTTGTTCCAAACCTGTATGTGTTTCTTTCTTCTGCTGAACACAAAATAAGATATTTTGAGGAATGTTGGTGACCAGACAAGTTAAACGGCACCCATTGTCTTCCATTGTTTTCCTACAATGGCTGCCGTAAACTTGTCTGGTTACCAACACTCTTCAAAATATCTTCTTTTGTGTTCAGCAGAAGAAAGAAACTGGTTACGGGTTTGGAACTTGAGGGTGATTGATTTTTGGGTGAACTACACTCAAATAAGTTGGCAAAACTAAAAAAAAAATTGAGCTACATATTTTTTAAGTAAAGAAATTGAAAGTTTAAAGTAGGTAGGACTTTCAGATTTTTATTTTGTAAAATTCATTTTAATTGCTCAACTTAAAATATTTGAAATTAATATGATCAACTTGGTACAAACTTGATATAAACTTGGCTAGCTTAACCTAGCTAATTCAATAAATGCTACCTTGCTGATTGGTAACACAATGCTTTGATAACATTGAGTGACAAGGTAAAGCATGCTGGGAAACAGAAATCCCAGTCCAGATTGAGTTAAATTTAAGTTTGTCTAAATTAAAAGAAACAAGTTCATAGAACTCAAAACAATGAAAGAGTTCAGATTACTTAAAAGGTGTCCGCTTGTGAACTCAAAAGAAAAAAGTTCTAAATACTCATAAAAGTTAATTTGATTGAACTAATTTGTTTAATTTGAGTTGGCTCTACTCAAACCAATTCATTATTTTTGAGTGTTAGGGTTTAAAGTGTATCCTTTTAATAGCCAAAACAAAAGCACATTAAAATACCAGAGTATTCATGATGTTCCTTGATTTTATCCTGCCAGTAAAAGCATTATGAACACATTATGACTATATAATCGCCCAGTCCTCATATCAGATCACATGACAGGATGAATTAAACATCACTCGTTTCAAAGTCATTCGTGCACAATTATGCATTCAATCTGACCCGATTTTTTTCTTTTGAATTGGTCAAAAACAGCGCAAGGATCATCTGTTGTGCAACAAGTGATTGAAAGCGAAGCAAGAAACCAAAGTTGTGAAGTCTTTGGTTACCATCAAATGTAAGTTACCAGAGACACAACACACAGTAAATGAAGACAAATCGGTATGATAACCATTACAAAATAACACTTAATACGTATATTAGTGTCTTGAATCATATTTAAACTATTTGAATGTGCTTGCATTAGACACAGAATATTAAATCAAGTGTTATTTATTGGGAAAAAAAGTGTATAAACAAACTTCACAGAGTCAAAATGTTACTTTAGAGCTAAAACTTCATCTTCAGACTCTCATCACAATTTGCTTGAACAGTGTATTCACATTAATTTGGGTGAAAAATTGAAATAATACTTGATCTAATGCAATGGCATTCAGACATTTTAAGTGCAATGTCAGTGTCTAAATACTATATAGGTTTTTTAGGGTACTTTACATAAGAAAATGTCTTTCTTAAGCAATGTCAGTGTTTAAATGCCCCTCCATGAACTATATCTCCGGTCTTGTCTAGTCATTTCTCACTGCGGTTGGTCGACTGGTCTTACATTTGCTGCTGCTGTTTTCAAGCGCTTCAATACGTGGTCTGATTTCTCAGGGTGATTTGTGAAGGGTTTTGTGTGCACGCAGGGTGGAGCAGGTGTTTGATGGTTGACACAAACACATGCAGAGCGCTCAGATGTGGTCAAGAGACCTGCGTTTCACCTTACCTTCATGTGTTCAGTGCCTGGGAGAAAGACAAATTACAGCACAGCTCTAAACAAGCACGGTAAACACAACAAAAGCCTCATGCAACATGCAAAACTTCATCTGCACTGCATGCCACAGGGTGCGCACACACACACACACACACACACACACACACACACACACAACGGAGCAAAGATGTGGTTTCATGTCAGTTGAGCCACTTGTGGCCTGACCTGGATTTGCCCCAGATAAGATTTCAAATTCAGATGTTGAATGTGCCCCTATTATGCTTTTTCAAATATTACCTTTCACGTACGGTGTAATAGAGCTGTTTTTTAATCTAGAAGACCTGCAAAGTTTTAAAGTTCAAAGTGCATGACAAATAAAGTTGTTGTCTCCTAAAGAAACAATTCATTCTGATGAATTGATCAATGTAACAAATTTGCATAATCTTCATTGGTCTATGAACAATGTCTTCTTTGCCCCGCCCTCAAACACTGTAGTTGTAGCTACATTTATGAAAGAGTTTAGATTACCGGTACTTAAAATGTGTCCGTTTTGTGAATCCAAAAGAAAAAGAAAGTTCTAAATACTCATAAAAGTTCATTTGACTGAATTAATTTGTTTAATTAGTTGTAGCTGAGACGGGAAGAGTTTGGTTCATGTTGTCGACATGTCGAGAAGGCTGTTTTTAGCGCTGTGTATACAATTTGATGCACTGAAATTTATACGGTAAAAGTGACGCCATCGTTAATGTTCGTATCCCTGTGTATCAAGTGCTGAATTTCAAATGTGGTAATAGGTGATTGGTTTCCGACACCTGCTGTAAACGGTCAACCAATCAGAGCAGAGTAAGACCAATCACAACAGAATGGGCCATCTGACCAATCAGAGCCAAGCAGGTTCCCAGAAAGGCGGGGTTTAGAGAGACTGATCTTCAAACAAACTGTATTATGACACTTTTAGAAATGAGGTGATGTTCGATGCATATTATGAGAAAATTAAAGCGTTTTGAAACCTTTGATGCATGTAAATCTATTGTAGGAGACTCCAAAACGAAGTTAGAAGCCTTTAGCGTAATGAAAGTTTATTCCCCCTAACTGTTTAATCCTGATATTGTCTATGAGGAAGTGCAAAATAAATGTAGCAGTGATACTTACGCAATTATTTAATTCTCGAGCAAATACACTTAACTCCAGTGAAATTGATTTTATATCTTTATTTAAAAAGCATATTAAAAATGTGCAAAATGAACCTAAAGTAACTGTGACACTGTGGTGAAACCAGTTGCCAGCGCAAGTCAGAAAACAGGAAGTGTTTTGGTAAACGCTTCTCACTTTTCTAGACCAAAGTGTCATCCTGAGGTCAAATTACCATCATGCGTTTGAAAGGTCACTTAAACGCACTGTGTTCTTCAGGAATATTAAATGGCATTTAAAAACATCAAAAACATCATTTTTTACCACAAGAGTCATGATAATCCAAGTTTTTGGTGTCAAACATTCTAAAGTAGTTTTCATATATGATTTTCTGAATCATTGAGTTGAAGAAAATAATATTGCATTGGCTAGAGTTGTTGCAGAAACTGGTGACAAGCTAAAAATCTGAACAATTAAAGCTAAATACATTCACTTAAAAAGAAAAATATATATATAACATACCAGACCATCCTGTTTTGAGAGACTGTATCTGGAATCTGGAGCCCAGAAGCACACATTTATCAAAGTTTAGTGAGATTTATGGTTAAACCTATTTTGGGGGGAAATCAAATAAGACGAATTATCTTCAGCCTTGTTATGGATGACACTGAAGTCTTGTCTGATCATGAATGAGTCAAACCAGAATAATGACCACAAAGCTAAAATTATGGAAATTTCAAACTCCTAAAATCTCTGTTTGATACCTGGAATTGCATCATTTGTCTCTTCATTCAGATCAGAATGTCGGATCAGATCAGAAACAAAATTGTTTTCTTTCACTATTTTGTCAAAAAATAATAATACTTTTCTATATAATTACATTTTGGTGAACTAACTTTCAAAAGTAAGAGGGTCATACATTTTAGCTTTTAAACTTTTGTCAAAAATGTATTTTTTATTTTTTTTTTACTATTGGGAAAAAATGTTTCTACAACATCTCTAGCCAATGCAATATTATTTTCTTCAACTTCAGAAAATTATATATGAAAACTACTTTAGCATGTTTGACACCAAAAACTTTGATAATCATGACTTTTGTGGTAAAAAAATATATTTTTTAAATTGTTTTAAATGCCCTTTTAGTCTAAAAATGTCCATGAAATTGTAGCTTCAGCTTAAAAAAGTAAGTGTTCATGCTGCCTTAGAATTGAGTTAAGTCAATTCAAATATCTAAGTTGTCACTTAGTACAGTCACTTAGCTGTCGCTTCGTTGACTAAAATAAAGGCAGCAAGAACACTTACATTTTTAAGTTGAGACAACTATTTATTTTTACAGCGTACAAAAATAAACTTTTTTGGCCATCTGGTCAAAACCAACACCAGGTTTGTTCCACTAAAACTTCCTCTTGTTGTTTCTGTTCAGCTGCATCATCAGAACACAGCAAAAAACCTAGAGTAACCTAAAACTAGAGATCAGGGTTTTGTTTTTATGTCATTTCAAACATGTTTTAAAAGTTTGGGTTTAAAAGACAATTCATATTTAGTAATATTATCGATTTGAGTGCATTGACACTATCGGATAAGAACAAAACTAAACTTGAGCTGGATAATGTCACTAAGAGCAGCACGATTATGGATAAATTCAGAATCATGATTTTTATTTAAACAGAAATCATGATTCTCCCACGAATCTTAATAGCCAAAACAACATGTAATTTACTAGAGGTTCTGCCAAAATGTTAATTGATGCAGTCTATTTAAAAAAAATGTTTAATTAATTTGAACTGAACAAATGATTCAATGACTCACTCATAAAGATGTCACTTGTTTCAACACTGGACGAATCAGTGTTTTTGAACAAATCTCTTGAATTAATGATTCAATGACTCACATATAGGCTGTGTCCGAAATCGCCCCAAATACCTTTAAATAGGGCAATATTTGAGGGGACAGCCATTTGTTGTGGTGTCTGAAACCATAGTTGATGTTATCCAGTGCGCTCATTCAATCCAACAATGCACCGCAATAAGGAGATTATGGGGGAAATTTCGAACACAGCATGAATCAGCATTGAATCATGAATCAGCGTTTTTAAACAAATCTCTTGAGTGAATGATTAAATGACTCACTCATAAAGACTCCACTTGTTTCATTACTGGATGAATTAGCATTTTTGAACAAATCTCGAATTAATGATTCAATGACTCATTCATAAAGACTTCACTTGTTTCATTACCGGATGAATCAGCGTTTTTGAACCAATCTCGAGTGAATGATTCAATGACTCACTCATAAAGACTCCACTTGTTTCATTACTGATGAATCAGCATTTTTGAACAAATCTCGAGTGAATGATTCAATGACTCACTCATAAAGACTCCACTTGTTTCATTACTGATGAATCAGCATTTTTGAACAAATCTCGAGTGAATGATTCAATGACTCACTCATAAAGACTCCACTTGTTTCATTACTGATGAATCAGCATTTTTGAATGAATCTCTACATTGAAATACATGAAATACATTTTTTAACAGTCACTTGTTGCCACCTACTGATGTAATGTTGTAATGAATGGAACAACAGATTTGGAACAACATGAGGCTGATAATAACAGAATTATCAAAATTATTTCAAGCAAGGCATTATTGTGGCAGAAGCACGTGCAGGACAATGCAGACGGGCAAAACGGCAGCGGAGGAAGCAGCGATAGCAAATGAAGCGGATGCAACTACAACTACAAGCGGAACAGAAATGGGGCGCAAAAATGATGACGGCAGAAAGAGAAACTAGCTAGATGGAGACGTTTTAGACGGCATAATCCTGGACTTACAGCTCTAAAGTCTGTAACCCCTGTGGAGGGGTTAACCACAGACCGTAAGGAAGAGGACGAGGAGACGGGTCCTCTGTCCATTTGAGTCTTTCGAACAGCTGGAGCACCAAACCCTTGACTATGAACCACTGAACCGCTATTCGTGACAGGCGGATTCTTCCCTGAAATAGTGTCAAAGAAAACAAAGATGACTCCCAAAACACCAACAGAACAGTTCAGGTACAGGATAGATCATTGAAAATGACAAAAGTTTATTCAAAGTCCTGTAGGATTAGAGCTGCACGATTACGGTTAAAATGAGAATCACGATTCTGAACAGTCAACTAAACAAAATAACATTTAATTTACTAGAGGTTGTGACAAAATATTAATTGCAGCAGTCTACTTAAACCGTGAATGATGAATGAATGATTCAATGACTCACTCAAAGACTTCACTTGTTTCATTACTGGAGGAATCAGCGTTTTTGAACAAATCTCTTGAATGAATGATTCAAAGACTCCCTCATAAAGACTTAAATTGTTTTATTTGTGGATGAATCAGAGTTTTTGAACAAAGCTTTTGAATGAATGATTCAATGACTCACTCATAAAGACTTCAGTTGTTTCATTAGTGGATGAATCAGTGTTTTTGAACAAAGCTCTTGAATGAATGATTAAATGAGTCATTTATAAATGAGAACACGTAAGTGTTTGAAACAAGATCACAATCTTTTAATAAGTAATCGTGCAGCTTTATGTAGAATTTATTCAAAAGCAGCTGAACTTTACTTGTCTGATTATTTAGTCAAGTAACAGCACAACTCATGATTTGAGCAGGCATTTAATCATCATTTAATGCAATATAAGTACTAATAAAAGTGATGATAAGCATGCAGTTGCTTTAATAAAGTCCAGTTGCTTTCGTCCCAATTCTGCAATGACCAGGATGAATACGATCATCACAAACTGAATAAAAGGCTCTAGATGCAGGATAGCCTTGACATGTGAAAGAAAGAAACAGCAATCAAGAAAGAGAAGAAAGCGAAATGTTAAAGTCAACGTGTGATTTACTTTCACATGAATTCATCAGCTCCATTAGGCTCAAGCAAATATCCAGAGAAAAGTTTGTCTATATTCTAACATATGTACAAATAGTAAAATAAAAAACATAACCGATGATATTAAAGGGTTAGTTCCCCCAAAAATGAAAATTCAGTCATTAATTCCTCACCCTCATGTGAATTCATCACCCACAGATGAAGATATTAGTGTTGAAATCCGATGGCTCAGAAAGGCCTTCATTGACACCAATGTCATTTCCTCTCTCAAGACCCATAAAGGCACTAAAGACGTCGTTACAAAGCCCATCTCACTACAGCGGCTCTACAATCATTTATGAAGCGACGAGAATAGTATTTGTGCGCAAAAAAACGAAATAACTTGACTTATATAGTGATGGGCCAATATCTAAACAAAGTTTCCGAGCGGACTGATTCATGATTCGGATCGCGTGTCAAACTGCTGAAATCACATGACATTGGCGATCCGAATCCTGAATCAATACGCTGATTCATAACCGTTCGAAACTTAGCTTTGAAATCGGCCCATCGCTATATGTCGTTATTAAAAAAAAAATTCCGTACAAAAGAATATTCTCGTCACTTCATAAAATTATTGTACAGACTCTGTATTGAGATGGGCTTTGTAACGACGTCTTTAGTGCCTTTATGGGTTTTAAGAGAGGAAATGACATTGATGTCAATGAAGGCCTGCCTGAACCATCAGATTTCAACAAAAATATCTTCATTTGTGTTCTGAAGATGAACGAAGGTCTTACGGGTGTCGAACGACATGAGGATAAGTAATTAATGAGAGAATTTTCATTTTTGGGTGAACTAACCCTTTAACTCTTTTTGGTACTGCATGAATTTATAATCAACATTTTCAGTGAACTCGTTGCAATGTATTCTGGCTTTGATTTCTCCACAAAGTGCAACGCTGCCTTACAATTTGGACAAAATGAGGCCTCTTAAAAGGGAACTATTATGCAACATTCACTTTTAAATGGTGTTTGAACATAAATGTGTCGGCACTGTGTGTACACTATTTACTATTATAGTAAAAATCCACTCTTTTTTAATCCCCATAAAACATAAGCAGTGTCTCAGAACAAGCCATTTTTAGATTCCAGCAGTGTGATGACATCACATATGATTAGGCCCCGCCCATGACATCTGACAGACTCCGCTTCATTAGCATAGCTCGTCCCCCCAGTTTCCCTGCTGTTTGCGTTCACAGACATAACCGACAATGTGAACTTTGTGTTTTTGACATGTCCTTGTATGTATTTGACAGTTAAAGCGCAACAAGACGTCAAAGAGAACTTAGTTTAATACTCACGGGACGCTCCATCTGACATCAGCTCTGTGTGTGTGCTATGTGTGTGCTTTGTGTGTGTGCGCTCAGAAAGCCATATATCAAAAGTTTAGACTGATATGCTTTAAAACGCATGCAGATAAACTTTCATGATGATGAAGAACTGCAATGACACGTGAGTATGACCGTGATAGAGATGATAAATCAAAACAAAAACAGATGTTTGCGTTTTTGGCAGAGTATACGAGGCACGAGCTGTACAGGCTCCACCCTCTTCTGGAAAGGGGACGGGGAGCAAAAGCTTAATTGCATTTAATGACACATGCACGAAAACGGTGTGTTTTTACTTCCACTCAAAAATGGGCATTTAAAAAGTCGGCCGCGATCACACGAGCTTTCGCCTTAAACACAGAGACCGGAGCTTATGTTGCTGAAAGCTTCAGATACAAAAAATAAAGAAAAAATATGTGTGCAAATGATTTGTTGAAAAGCTGAGAACAGTAGCCATTCCTTTCAACCGAAACAACCAGAGGGAGAGAGACAGCGTGCCGCACGTGAGAGGGAAAGTGTGTGTACGCTGTTGCAGACACTGAGCTATAGCCTAATAATACTCATAGATCAAGCCTAAGTGACGTGGTTGTGCATGATTTGGCAATAGGGGACAGCCATACGCTGGTGAAAATCGGGCCGACTCCCCGAATTTTTTAAACATGCTTAAAAATGATCATAAGGTCGGGAGGTGCTCTTAACATGCTCGGCTCGTTTCGCATTTCCTCTCACACACTGCGAGCCACGACCATACGAGCATCCACAATGTCCACACGATTTCTCCTGAGAGAAAAACATCGTCTGCGAGTTCGTACGACAGCAAAAATCGCACCGTGTACGCCCACCTTAAGCCCAAAGTATAATTCAGTTTTTACGCACACAGGAGGGTCCATGTGATGCAAATTTCGTCACCCGAATAGTATGCGTATAGCCCGATTTTTGTAACCATTATGAGAGAGCTGCAACTTTAGTTTAAAAGAATACAAAGACAGTTTTATTGCTCATAACTGGACAAACACTGGACAAAGATGAAACTTTCTAGAGAGCAAGTGAAAAAGGGTATACTTTGAAAGGCTATGCGTTCGACTGTATGCATACTCTAACGTACACGTAAAAAAAACAACGAGGTATACTTTGGGTTTTAGAAGGCACATTTATATATCTATGCTATGATTAAATAAGGGCTTTAGATGCACAAAGGCCCGTGAGCGACTGACATCTATACGATTCGACTCAGGGTGTAAAAAAGGCCCATATTCACCAGCGGTGCACCAACACCACTGCAAAGGGTCGATTTCTTTAAACTATGAGCAATATTTACAAACCATGGCCAAGAAACCACAACCCACTACAATATCCAACGAGATTTAAATGAGTTTAAAGAGGCTGAAATGTGACTAATGTCAAGAGTAAGAAACAAAAGAAAAAACCCAAACACATAACTGCAATTCATTTCATATCAGAATGATTTCTGAAGGATTAAGTGACACTTAAGATTGGAGTAATGATGCTGAAAATTCAAAATGATTTGACTTTTGGGTGAAATGTGAGCCAGGCATATTTTCATGAGATAATTAAAGAATTTAAATGATGCAAAGTGTGTGATTAATAATGTTTGAGTCTCTCAGTTGTCCTCAGAGTGAAAAGATGGATATCAAAATCATTCACTCACTGCTGGAAATGGTTCAAATATGCAAAAGATGCTGGAAAACTGAAGAATTTTTGGGACCTGGACAATTTTTCTGAAGAACATCGGGGCAGGAAAAACATTGGACTCATGTGTGTGTGTCTTGTGGAATATTTGTAAACATCTTTTATGTAAAATATCTTATTCAAAACCGCACTAAATAAAGAAATAACATGCATTTTGTATGATCCCTCTTATTTTGTTGAAACGAGAAAGATTTTGCAGATTCTGCAAGGGGTGTGTAAACTTTTGAAAGTGCTCAACAGGATCATTCAAAATGAAAATGCACAAAAGTCTGAACTGAGAAGCTACAAAGGGTCATATAGACTAGAGATGTTCTGTATTTATCGTTCCAGAGGGGTGTGAGAACCTGGCACAAACATATTTAGCCATCCGTGGGAACATTAGTGCTCAGTTTAAGGGTGTGAACCGCGAACTTTAGAGGAACTCACTTCTCTACATCTCTCACACCACTACACAGGCTTTTTGTGCCATGGAGAGGAAGGCCTTTTTTCTTTCTTAACTCAGAGATAGTAGTGAAACTGCCAACGCCCCACCCATGCCCTTTCTGTGCCTGTTATAGTAATAAACAAACCACGAACAACACTAAACAAACCCCTGCATTGAACACAAGAAAGAATTAGTAGTGTAAACACCTCGCTGTAAAGGTTAAGCATCGGAATAATTAAAGCGCTGAATACAGAGCGTAAACGTGTGTGTTGGTGTTAGAGGTGACTCGAACCATGTTCAAAACAAACTCAGATCTCCATCTTAAGATGTATTTGTGCCTGAAACATACGAATGTGAGAACACAAACACTTCTAATAACTATAATTCATTAAATGAACAATGAATAACCAATTATACTATATTCAACTTTACACACCTACATACAGTACACACATGTAAAGTGATATATATTTTGCTGTCGTAAAGTGATTTTTGAAAGAAAACTCTTATGCTATGCTATTTAATAAAAAAATGCAGTAAAAAGAGTAATATTGAGAACTATTATTACTGTATATGTAAACGCTATAATCACTCAGCTCTTTATAATTAACTATAGATCTAATTTTATCTGCATACATTCAGTACACTCACATTAATGATGCATCTCTCAGTTTTGACTTTACTTTTAATAATGCAAGCTCAATTTCACACACAGCTGCGTTCTGAAATGTGTGCAATTCATAATATCATTGCATAATCAACATTGCAAAGGGCGCTACATTACTAGCATAATAATAATAGTATAATCATAGAATAATGTAGTTGTTCGTCAGCCTAAATTGTGGATTAATGGCCAGAATATATATATAAAAACACTGGAAAAAGACCAGATTTCATTCAAAATTCTGTCTAAATGATGCTATTGTGCCTTTGAGCAAAACAAATTAATTTATCATTTGAATAATGATAATCTTGGAACTTGCAGGAGGAATTGTTTTGTTTTTTACCTCATGTTGCTATGGATAAAAGTGTCTGCTAAACCCCCCCCCCCCCCCACCCCCCACCGCACAACTAGTTATGATAGATGCCAGGTAACCACTACACCACTGATTGACGCAGGAAACAGCGACTGATAGACTTTGATTATGCTATTCCTAGAGCGATGTATGAAGACGAACGGATGATTTGCTGATGCTATATGTAGATGCAAGTCAATGAGTTTAAAAGGACGACACACACAGTCATGTAAACATAGGAGAATGTGTGACAACACTCTCTCACGAACGCACACACATACAGACACTCTCTTCTGGGAAACTCTCAATCGTATACTCTATTATCAGATTACATTTTGTTGTTGTTTACTCACTGTAACATCATTCTAATCCTGGTTTTGTATTATTACACTACTGTACAAACGCTTGGGGTTGGTAAGATTTTTTCAAATGTTTTTGAAAGTCTCTTATGCTCACAAAGGCTGCATTTTTTTAAATTAAAAACAGTAAAACACACACACGCTCACGCTCACACACAGACACTTAGACACACAAACACACAAAATGTGTAAACTATTACAGTTTAAAACGGTTTCTATTTAGACATATAGTAAAGTGTAATTTATTCCTGTGATCAAAGCTGAATTTATCATCATTACTCCAGTCTTCAGAGTCACATGATCCTTCAGAAATCACTCTATTATGATTTCATGATCAAGAAACATTTATGATTATTATCAATGTTGAAGATATCTTTGTAATAAATGTCTTCACTGTAACTGTTGATCAATTTCATGCTTCCTTTCTGAATAAAAGTATAAAATGCTTTAAAAAAAAAACACACACACACATATATATATATATATATAAAAAACTAATGGCCCCACACTTGTGAATGGTAGTGTATATGCTTTCATCGTATGGAAAAGAGCAGCGTGAACATCTATTTTCCACAGAGGAAAGAAGGTCATACAGGTTTGAAACCAGCATGAACGTAAGTAAATCTTCATTTTTGGGTGAAATATCCGTTCTTGTAGACAAATAAACCTGCAGGCGTCCGTTCTTTAAGTGCATGATGCTGCAGTGGCCGATTATCTCACGCCAAAATGGCTCTTATCTTTCCTGTCACAGCTGTACCCCGATGAGCTCACAACGCACTGATGCGTTTCGATATCGCCAAAATGGGGAAGTGTTCGACTCTCCATTATCAGAATAACAGTGCATGATCTGTCATATTATTGAGTGTGTTGCGTTGTTATGAAATATGATGTGGGTTGTGAAATGCAGTACAGGTCTGAAGATGTTTAAAACAATTAAAACTTGAATTAATATACAAGAGTACTTCAGGTTCAATATAAATCAAGCTTTACCACAGAAAATACTTAAAACAAGCATGTGCAATTGTGTACAATCATGCACTTACAATGGAAGTCTATGGGGCATTAAACTAGAATCTGAAAGTATTGCCAATCGACACTGTATAAATTAAATAGTAGTTGGATTAGAGCGATACAATCTCTAAATAATCTGGTTTGCAAAAAATTATTTGACTATTTAAAGACAGTAAACTGAATTGCTATGTGGCAATATTTGCAGAAAAGTTTGTGATGCAACTATCCTTAATGTAAAATTTGATGAAAAACTTAAAAAAATAAAAAAATAGTTTTGGTAATGAAATACAGCTGAAATAAAATGTAATTAAAAAAAAAAAACAAATTTTGATGAAAAACAAAAAAAATTGCTTTTGGTAAATAAAATAAAATAAAATAAAATAAAATAAAATAAAATAAAATAAAATAAAATAAAATAAAATAAAATAAAATAAAATAAAATAAAATAAAATAAAATAAAATAGTTTTTAGTAATTTAAATAAAAAGAAAATAAATAAAAATACAATCAAAAACGTAAAAAAATAAATTTGGTAATTGAAATAAAATAAACTGAAAAAAATAAATGAAATTACATAAAAAACTAAAAAAAATATCTTTTTGTTAATTATATATAAAAAAGTAATTAAAAAAATAGTGTTTGGTAATTGAAATAAAGCTGAGATCAAATAAATACAATAATTTAGATAAAAAATATACACCTAACAAATCTTAAATTAAGCATGCTGAAAAATAATTAAATATAAAAATTATATTAAAAATTAAAAAATAAAATAAGATGAAAAACAAACATTATCTTTTAAAAGATAAAATAAGATAACAATTATTATTTTTTTCAATTACCAAAAAAAGAAGAAAAAAAGAAGAAGTAGTTTTTGGTAAAAATTGGATGGAAAAACAAACTTAAAAAATCTTAAATGAAACATGCGGCCTAGACCAGTTTTCAAACTGGGGTCCTCCGGAAGGTTCTAAGGAGTCCCCAGAACATTTCAGAGAATAAAAAGACAAATTAAAAATGGATGAAGTCTACAGAACATTCAAACTCTTTCATTTCTCCTTTATTGGCGTATACACTGTAAAAAATTATTTAGAAAAAAAGTTACCTGGTTGCCTTAAAATTTTGAGTTCATTGAAATTAAAATGTTAAGTTAATACAATGAACATTTTTTTGAGATTCGACAACCTTTATTAAAATATTAATAAAAGATTTTGTAAGCATTTTGGGTAATTGTGTGTTTTATTTCTGATGACGCAGCCAAATTGTGCTATTTTCATGATTTATCACATTTTTTATGTGGTTCAAATACAATAATATTTTGAGTTTCTATTTATTAAACAAATTTCCTTCATTGTATCAACTCAAATTTTTAATTTCAATAAACTCGAAATTTTAAGGCAACCAGGTTACTTACTTTTTTAAGTTAAACCAACCAAATTTTTTTACAGTGTACATACTTTTTAGTATTGTATATGTTTGCTGTGTATCTTTAGTGAGTTTCTTTTACTATAGTCCCCTTTATCTTTCTCAGTGGGTTGTAAGGCGGTATTCTTAACGCAGTGCGTAAGCTACTTATATACATTTATTGTGAAAGTTTCTTACACAAATCATTTTTAATTAAAAATGTTCTTCTTCAGCTTTATACAGCCAACATTAAGTATAGCCAATTTACGTTGGAAATAATATGTTGTATTTATAATATTACACTGTTACTATTTATCTAACAGTATTTTCATACATAAAAATAGATTAATTTTAGGAAGGGGGTCCCTCATAAAAGTTCATCATATTTGGGGGTCCTTGGCATCATCAATTTTGAAAAACCCTGGCCTGATATAACTAATAGAAATAAAATAATAGTAAAACAACACTAACATTTACATTAACCAAAAAGAATAAAACACAATTTTGTATAGGAAGAATTAATAGAAGCAAACATATTTGTGTTTTTGAAACTGTGTATTAATTTTATATTTGATTTAACCCAAGAGGGTTAGCATATCGTTTGGGTCTGGTTATAGAGCTGGGTTTGGTTATAATAATAATAATAATAATAATAATAATAATAATAATAATAATAATAATAATAATAATCATAATAATCATAATAATAATAATCATAATTATAATAATATCATGTATACATCATAACATAAAAACTCATTCTAACCATCTTATTTACCTCTAGAAATTACAGTTATTAAATTCAGTTAGTTGTTAACATGCTGTACACAACAAGCACTTAATATTATGCTAAAATTACTAAACCAGATAAAAAATGTCAAAAAATTTAACCGCATAATAAAACCAACAAGATAAACGTCATAATGCATTTTTATATAATTAAAACTCACAAACTCTCTCTCTCTCATGCTTATCAGATGAACACTAGATAATTAAATCAGTAAATCACGAACACATCATGATGGAAGGGGTTTTTTCTCACCATAAGGAGGCGGCGCTGGTCTCTGTGGTACAGGTTTTTTCGGAGGGGGCAGTGGGTACGTCGGCTTTCGGCTCATCGGCTCTGAGGTTGAGCTCTGAGAACAAACACAAATCACAAATACTTCACTTATTTGCATATTGCAATGTATATACCGCCCATTTGTTTTGGTGTGTAAAACAGTGCTCAGCACTGCACCCCCATCACATTTCCAGGTTTCTTGATAGTCATAGTTAGGTAAACTTCTATAGAGGTGAATGGAAACAGGTAAACACACATTGTCCAATGTACTTACTCATATTATTTGTTATCTACGCAACAAAATTGTGTTTCTCTTCTAAACGTGATTTCTTTGCTTTCGATTAATGCAATTCTCTAAAATGTGCAATCTACTAGATAACTAGCCTAGAAATCTAGACGCACCCTAGCGGCAGCAAATTTAATCTGCCCGCGAGTGTCGTCTAGGAACTCTCAATACCCTTCTGAGCTGTGTTCCTCAAAATCTGGACGGGCCAATCACATCGTGTATAGAGTTGGTGGGCGGGGCCATAATGACGACGGCCGAGTTGCGTTTGCGTGCTTCTAGTAAACACAGAAACTGGCGAACGGCGGTCTTTCGAATCAGCTTTGACCGAGACTCAGGAAGACTTGAGTTAAGCTTTTCTCTGAGAAAAGAACAAAAGAACGGCACTGAAGTCATTCTTAAAAAGGGAAGATGTGTTCGGAGTTTAGCCGACCGGATACGGCGAATGTTTAATCTGTCAGCGAGCTCTGCTTCACCTTCGTTGCTCTGGTTGGTGTAGCGCTATCCTATCGCGTGCAGAGGGAGTTTGAAAGACAACCGTTTATCCGCCCCTCGGATTGAGCCGTCAATGGTGAGTTTCCAGACCAAACATCTTGATGTGGGTCTGGCTTGTCAGGCTACTAGATAACATTATTTGGGGTGAATGTGAAGCAATCAAGTACTCAAACATGATTTTTGCTGAAACTGTAGTTCCCAGCGCGCTTTGCTTGGGACTTGCCAAGAAGAGTAAAATTGTTGAACTTAAGTGTTATTTTATGTGTTTTTGGGCAAAATTAGATAAGGGGGAGACTTTATATTGTTTAAGTAAGGGATAATGTCCACCCAGCCGGTTGTTATCGCAGAATAAACCCCGACAGAGTGATCAGGACCCCTACGCAAAGCTTCCACGAAGGAAAACAGTTCCAACCTGCTTTAAGCCTTTATCTATTGCTGCTAAATGTTGAAAATGAATGCTGAAAGGGTTAGTTCACCCAAAAATGAAACCAAGCCTATGATTTACTCACCCTCAAGTCATTATAGGTGTATATGACATTCTTCTGTCAGACAAATACAATCAGAGTTATATTTAAAAAGTCCAGGCTAACGTTAATCCCAGCAGTAGTTGTAGTTGTGTTTGAAGTCCATAATAAATGCAGCTGTCCGTCAAATAACGTGCTCCACACGACTCCGATGGGTTAATAGAGCCTTCTGATTCCAATCGATGCGTTTGTGTAAGAAAAATTTCCTAATTAACAACTTTATAAAGGAAACCCGCCTTGAAGTCTTCCATTGTAACCCACGGCTGCTTAAGCCACAAGATGGCGCCAGCGTTGGCGCGATTGACCAATCAGAATCAAGTATTTCACAGAGCCGTGTAATAATATTGTTTAATGTTTAATTATGTTGGAATAATTAGATGTATTTAAATGATGCCGGGTTACTGTAGAGGAGAAGAGCGGAGCGAATGCTTAGTCTGTAAAACAGCATTAAAGTCATTAAAGAGCATTTCACAGCACTTGACATGTTCATTATGTGCTATTGCTGACAAACAGAATGAAAGCTGGTTAGTACAGTCTTATTAATCAGTCAAGTGACCACAAAAATATACAAAAACAGAATAAACTTGTGATTTGATTAAAGAGGCAGGGTCTTCACCCCCTGTGCACACCACTGTTGTTAGGGAGCCATATTAAAATCATTTTGAGATTACTCAATTGGGTTATTTAAAAATTACTTCATTCCATGATGCTGAAGTTATGTGAACAAATTATGTTTGTTTAACTTAATTGATTCATGTGGAACTGATGTACATGATTAAATCATGTAAAGCCAACACACCTTTTTTTTTCAAACAAATATCATTTTTGGATTCCTGTTTGCCCTAATAGCGAAATAAAAAATTACAACAGTGGAGCAATCACAGCAGACTGGACCATCTGACCAATCAGAGCAGAGCAGACTCTTGGAAAGGAGGGATTTAGAAAGATCTTTAACTTATGATGCCTATTGTAGGAGACTCCAAAACAAAATACAATTAGGAGCCTTTAAAATGGCACAATAGGGGCACATTCAAATTAAATATATAAAAAAACTTAACTTTTGTTTAATAACTATGGAAATGCATCACAACAAGTCTGTAAAAAAGGGTCCATGAACACTTCATGAATGTTGGATTGTTATGTGAACTCAGTACATTACATGTCTTATATATATATATATATATATATATATATATATATATTGTCTGTGCGAAGTTGCCTGTATGCTGAGTTTCGGTTTATTTATAAGACCGCTCCAGTTCATGTGCAACGCAAATGATCGCTCCGTCACGGTTTGTCTGCTATACTATTTATTAAAGCTTATTTATGAAATTCAGGCAAATGATGAAACATTTATTAAAATCAAGATACAATTTATACAAAGCTTTCTACAAAACAAAACTTAATGAAGTGGTCAAAATCATTTCTGACCCGATGTCTTTGACATATATTGCACATCTGTGTACGTTTCATAATCAATGTAGCCTAGATGAAATTTAAAAATGATATTATAATATTTAAACATAACTATAAAACCAAATACATCGTTTGGCTAAAAAGCCTAGTCTTCTCCTCCTTTCCTGTCGGCGCCGATAAAATGTTTGCACAACGAGGACGTTCATTTGGTGAATTTGCCTCGAGTATAGTTGATGATGCAGATAGTAATGCCATAATATTAACAGTATTGGCAACGATATGCGTCTGTTCATTCATTCTTGTCAAAGTTAGCCGCTGAATTGACAACATACTGACGTCAGACACACGTCTGCTAACAAACCAATCAATGTTAAGATCAGCCCACATAGATGATGACGACAGGACGCCAGTGCGTCATGTAAAGTCCTTTAGTGCGCTCGCATAACTGCAATGTGAAAGCAAACCAAAACTAACCAAACGGATACAATGTATCAAAACACGAACTTTGGTTCGGACCTTGGTGCGGACTTTCAGGTGTGAAAACGCCCTTAATCATGGTTGTCAAAAGTTGTATGCATTGCATTGTGGGGTATGCTCACCGGATGCAGTATGTATACTGAGCATTTTGATAAATGCAGCAGGAACTCCACGAGTATGCATAATCCATACCTAATTCCTTTAACTTAAATTTCCCAAATACAGTGTAAACTCATCTACCTTACATTGATCCAAATTAACTATTGAAGATTTCTCTTTTGAGAAAATCTTGAACATACCTTTGACATTTGAGAAAAATCAGCGAAACCAGCTTTCCCTCCGAAAGAGTCGCTGCTGAATGGGTCTGAAGCAAGAAACGGATCTGTTTATGAAAGAGAGAAAGCACAAGCAAATTAATGGATTTGATGGAAACATCTGACCGTAATAGCCGGCACTGTTTCAACCCACTGCACATACTCAGCCATGTCCTTTTACTGAAGAGATGGGGCACAACACAGGTGCTATTTTAAGAGCGCGGCTTGTATGTGGCCAGTGTTTCTCATTTTCCATGACTTTTTCGCTTCTGAAAAGTGCACATTTTGTTTTCCATCTGCAGCGTGACGTATGTTTCTGATTAACTAATGACGACGTTATGAAGGTTTACTGTGCATGAAAGAGCCGTTCCTACCCGGCAGCACATTTTCTTGTCACCGTCTTAATAAAGTGAATTAAAATAAATAAATAAAAATCACAGGTGAAACTTCTATAGAAACCATTTACTCTATAAGTATTACAGATATTTCTTCATTTGTTTCTTTTCACTTTCACGAAAATGTGTCAGTGTTTGTTTACTGTAAATCAAATATACTGTACTAAGTATTTTTTATTTAATATAAATATATATATTTTACACAAAAAAAAATTCTCTATAAAATTGAAAGCACATGTCTAACCAAGTTGTTATAAATTTGAAGTTGATATCCAGTGGTGTAAAGTAACGAAACAAATACTCTCGTTACTGTAACTGAGTAGTTTTTCTCAGGAATTGTACTTTTTTAAGTAGTTTAAAAACAGTGTACTTTTACTTGAGTACATTTTAAGTGCTGTATCGGTACTTTTACTGCGCTATTTTCCCTAAACCTGCCGTCGCTACATTATATTTATTTATTTTCCTGTCAACGTGATTGGCTAAGACGAGTAATCAGTCCTGTGTCTCAATTCTGATTTCTATTGTTTTTACAGAGAAAACGGCCATTGAAATTAAAGCACGAATGCGTCTTTAAAAGAAAGATTTTTTATACATTTTTTAATGTAAAATTGTTAACGTACAACGCTTTGCAACCTTTTTTTAATTAACTGCAAAAAAAACTCTACAGAATGGTTGTCATAAATGTTACCAGATTATTGGTTGATTTCTAAAGTATTACAAGGCTATATTCTTAGTGCTAACAGTCAAAAATAAAACTAAATATTTAAAGAAATATTGAAATATTTTTTGGTGACATCATGTTTTTGTTCTTACTGAGAATCTTCCATTAAAGAGTAGCTACATTTAAATTTGCAGGGTATAAGGTGGACTAACATTCATAGCATAATACTCACTACTCACGAGTACTTTTAAAACGGCTACTTTTTACTCCTACTTTGAGTAGTATTTAGGACAGGTACTTTTACTCTACTTAAATTACATTTTTTGACAAGTAACAGTACTTCTACTTGAGTATGCTTTTTCAGTGCTCTTTCCACCACTGTTGATATCACTAAAATAAAAGTTCCCATGAGATTTTGTTTAGGCGCAGTCGCAAAAATATCCACCGGGTGTCACACACATTACATAAACATTTTTTGGGATGTGTTCTCCTCTTAAAAGTAAAAACATTTCTGTCCAAATATTACAAAACAGTCAGAACTTTGAGACTCAGACCTTTCTAACAATGTGTTTTGTCAAGATTTTTGTGGTTCAAATAAATTCTGTAATATGAAATCTGACACCGCCCACTAGGGGGAGGAGCCCGCAAAAATAATTTAGAGTCCTGTTTCCATGGTAAAGCAACACCAAATTTCAAAACCTGATGAATTTTGAGTTCGTAAGCTTTTGAATTATACCTAATTTATGATTATTAAAAAATATGATTTATAAAAAAGGTGATAACTAGTGGGATGGTGACAGTTGTGACATCATCCTCTAGTAGGAAGTGACATCAATTTAGCGGGAAATCAGTCAGTTTTTAGTAGTTATTTTGTGTCTCTAAAAACATCATGTTTGATCAAATTACACCAGTTAATTATTTTATAATTATATTTTCTCTCATTTTCATCCTGTAAATAATCTAATAATTATACACAACCATAAATCTCAAAAGTTTGGGGTCAGTAAGATTAGTAATGGTCTATTTTAATGCATGTGTCTAATCAAAAATACAGTAAAACAGAAATATAAAAAAATGTGTTTTAATAAGTTGAATTTTCAGCATCATTAATCATTACAGAAATCATTCTAATATAATGATTTGATGTTCAAGAAACCGTATTCTCAGGATTGTTTGATGAATAGAAAGAACAACATTTGTTTGAAATGCAAATCTTTTTACTGTCTGTTAAATGTTTTTACTGTCACTTTAACGCATCCCTTTCTAAAACTTGCTATCCACAAAAATACTTCCTAAAACGCAAGAATATTACCTTAATAAAAGCTACAGAGATCAAGAGGTTCATTAAAGGAATGGCCCAATTATGAACACAGACAAGTGTTTATTCAAGACGCATGTTATGAAGAATGAAAAAAGAAGAGCTATTGTAAGTCGGTCTGTTTGCGGCGAGAAAGCTGAGCTAGTAAAACGCGTGTGAGTTTCCTGCACGCATCTGTAAGTGTGAGACCACTAACAGCTCCGAACACACTCTCTAGTGTTCCAGTAAAAAGAGCCATTTCAGGAGCACGTCAGTCTGCGTGTTTCCCATAAATTAACCCCGCTTCCTCTGACGGGACGCGCAGAAAGAGCTTACCTGTTCACCGTGTGAGGTGGCATGAAAAAAACAAGACAGAGAGAGAGAGAGAGAGAGAGAGAGAGAGAGAGAGAGAGAGAGAGAGAGAGAGAGAGAGAGAGAGAGAGAGAGAGAGAGAGAGAGAGAGAGAGAGAGAGAGAGAGAGAGAGAGAGAGAGAGAGAACCGTCCTGACACTGACTTTTCCGTTACGTTAGTAACAAAGCGTTCCCTGTTCGGACGGGACTATTTTCGGAAGGCATGTACGTAAATGTGCTATTAATAGAATCACTCCACAGGAAATTGAGGCAGTGCCTCAAAAAAAAAAAAAAAACGCTGACCTTTTAAAAAATACATTTATGAAACGTAGTTGTTTTTATTAGATAATACATTCTGTATATTTGACCCTGGAGCACAAAACTAGTCATTAGTGTAAATTCTTTGAAATTGAGATTTATACATCATCTGAAAGCTGAACAGCTTCCCCTTGATGTATGGTTTGTTAGGACTGGACATTATAACTAATAACCTAATGAAAATCTGGAGTCTGAGGGTGCAAAAAAATCATACATTTTGAGAAAATCGCCTTTAAAGTTATCGAAATGACGTCCTTAGCAATGCATATTACTACTAATAATAAAAATTGTATATATTTATGGTAGGAAATTTACAAAATATCTTCATGGAACAGGATCTTTACATAATATCCTAATATTATGAGCGCTTTGGGTGTTCAGTAGTACAGATGAATGAGCTATATAAATGCCTCATTCATTCTAATGAATTTTGGCATAAATCAATGTTGACATGTACAATGTATTGTTGGCAATAGCCACAAAAATACCCATGAGACTGATTTTGTGCTCCAGGGTCAAATATTTAGTGAAGCCTTCAGTGTAAACGTAATAGCATTTACTACAAATTGTGATTACAGTGTCCAATCAGAAAGTGGCTTAAAAACGAGCAGAGTTAAGAGCTGCATCATGACTGCGTGATTATAATTAGGAATGGACTGATAGAATTAGTTTACGGTTCGTTTAGCAGTTGTGTGTGTGCAGGTTCTTACGGCTTTATCTTTGATCTACTCGCTGAAATGTGCATCACTCCAGTACTAAGACCAACTAGCTTTCTTTAACACACCAAAAGATAAGGAGAAGAAGAACAACAACAGATGTGTTGCAACAATTACATTCACAATATTTGATCTCTGAAACAGATACATGTTTTGATGCTTCAAATGATTATACACTACTGGTCAAAAAGGTTGGAATAATTGCATTAATAATTACGTCTCTTATGCTCAACAATTATCCAAAACACAGTAAATATATATATATATATATATATATATATATATATATATATATATATATATATATATATATATATATATATATATATATATATATATATATATATATATTCTATGTTCTGTGATGTGATGTTAAAGCTAAATTTATCATCATTACTCCAGTCTTCAGTGTCACATGATCCTTCAGAAATCATTCTAATAGCTTGATTTCATGATCAAGAAACATTTATGATTATTATCAATGCTGAAAACAGGATTATTTTTGTAGAAACTGTGATGCATTTATTTTTGTCAGATTCTTTGATGAATGGAATTATTTTTAAAGCACTGAAGCAATTAATGAAATCTTTATAAAAAAAATTAAAAAAAGAAATTAAGAAAGAAACAAAATAAAATAAACAAACGTAAACTCATTATACTTAACCCGTTCGATAATGGAAAGGTAGAAACCCTAGGCTTATCCGGTCCTACCCCCAATACTTACCCCCAAAACCAAATCACAATCAAACTAGATAAATCAGACATAACATTTTAGACAATACAAAAACACTACTTCAATTTGCGTCCTATTTATCTAGCTATTAAGATAAAGAAGAACAAACACAAACAAACACCAAGTAGTGATGAATAACAACAGTGATGAATTATCACTCTCCCTTCCTTTTTGATCATAATAATTGATAATAAGATACTTTCTTTTAAAAATCTTACTTGCCCTAAACTTTTGAATGGTACTGTATCACGTTTCCACAAAAATATAAAGCAGCACAACTGTCTTAAAAGACAACTCCGTTGAGAAATGAACCTAGGTGTAATTAACAGATGGTTACAGATTAGATTTTTCTCTGGGATGCGTTTTCATGGAAATCGAATGTAAAGAGTTTTATCTCTAAAACAGATTAGCTTATAACGCTAGTCTATGGGGCACAGGGTGGACACAGGGTGGTAAAATTAAATCGCTAGTTCATACAACTAACAAGGCTCAAAATAGCCTCACACTAACACAGTAGCATAATGAGGGTCCCTACATGCAAACCGAAGCATTGAGAACTTTGTAAGTGTACAAACAGTTTAATAAGAAGACACTTTATAAACACAGCGTATTACGTGTTCACGGACAGGCGCCATCTTGGAAAACAGTCTCGACTCATCGAGCCACGAGCGCTCTGCTAAGTGATGAACTGTGACTTAGAATCTCATATGGTCCGTTTGTTTCCGGAAGAAAACACTGAACACAACAGAGAAAATAAAATAATAAAAATAGAAATGTCCATGTTATTACATTTCCCAAACTTAATTCCTATCGACCAGCTCACTTAGAACAGCGCTCGTGGATCGATTCGTCGAGGCTGTTTTCCAAGATGCCGCCTGTCCCGCAAACATTCGATTTTCATGAAAACGCATCCCAGAGAACGATCTACTCTGTAACTATCTGTTAATTACCCCTAGGGTCATTTCTCACCGGAGTTGTCCTTTAAACATTGATTATCAAATCAAAAATCATCATATCAGAATGATTTCTGACAGATCATGTGACACTGAAGACTGGAGTAACGATGCTGAAGATTCAGCTTAGATCACAGGAATAAATTACATTTTAAAAGATTATTCGAAGATAATTTTTACTGTATTCTTGTTCAAACAAACGCAGTGTTGCTGAACATAAGACACTTCTTTCAAAAATATTCAAAAAGAATTCCAAACTTTTCTCAAGTCGTGTACTTTAAATACTAGTCTAGTTAAAGGAGTCGTCTTTAAGAAATCCATTGGTATTCTGGCTTCTTAAACACTGTGATCTGTTTGATGAATGATGGAAGATGGGAAACAAGCTCCCTAAACTCTGGATGAACCACCAGAACCAGCCAAAAAGAACACCAGATCGTACCTGAATCTTTAGGTTTGGGACTCTTGGACGTCTGGCTGATTCTTCTGCTGAAGGGACCGGCCTGTGAGGGAGAGAGAAAGAGTGAGGTAGGAACCACAGGCCATCATGGGAATGACAGAGCACTAACTGTAAGATGTAAATTATCTGGTGAAGTACAACATGACATGCTTCTCACCACATTATAAGCTCACATGTTGCCACATGCAAGTTCTCCAGAATAAGAATTTACCCCAGAAACTATTTAATGTTTTACATTTACATCATTACATGTTTTTCTCACAGAGTTTGACTTTTTATATAGGGGGCTTACAAGACACCGTTTTAAACTAAAAACAGAAAAACTTTACCCTAAAAATAACAGATTTAAACTTTTTTATCACATCCTTTTTTGTGCTACTTTTCACGTTTTATATGTTTAGATTTTACCCTTATCCCAGTCGCAGACTTCAATCATATAACATGAACATCATCAAAGAATATATGCATTACATTTTTAAAACTGATGATAAATCAAAAAAAGAGTGAAATCATTTATTCATAATATATTTTCTGAGTTGACAGGAGCATGAAAACGCTCTGGCATTTCAAAATCTTTGGACAAGGGTTATTATAGTTAACTAAAACCATAAACATTTTCATCATTTGAAATAAAATAAATGTTTACTGAAATGAAATACATTTCTACAGATGGAACAAATCTGTCAAGGTAGGAATGCAAAAATCGGTTCTTTCTAATAGAAGTCGACCCAGACTTTCGGTATGCTTTTAGAGATGCACCGATGTATCGGCCGCCGATATTTATCGGACGTTTTTTGATCAATTTACAACCATCGGCATATCAGCTATAGCATGGAAAAGGCCGATATAACAACCCGATGGTTTATTAACTGCGTGAAGGCACTGAGCTGTATAATGTCTGCTGCATAAATCCAAGATTCATGAGCATTTTACCATTTCATTCAACAAAATCTACTGTCATATCATAAACACACACACACACACACACACACACACACATGTTGGTCTATGTGGTTTACAGGGACTCTCCATAGGCGTAATGGTTTTTATACTGTACAAACCGTATTTTCTATCCCCTTACACTGCCCCTACCCCTAAACCTACCCATCACAGGAAACATTCTGCATTTTTACTTTCTCAAAAAACATGATTTAGTATGTTTTTAAGGCCATTTGATTTATGAGGACATTTGATATGTCCTCATAAACCACATTTATAGTGTAATACCAGTGTAATACCCATGTAGTTATACAAATTTGTGTCCTCATAAACCACATAAACAGGCTCACACTTACACTCACACACACACACGAAGGTCTACACGGAAACCCGTCAAAATAAAAGTTCCATTTAACAAAGTAATTGTAACAGAAATATAATATATTAATGTTGTACAGTAGAATTTAGCTACGTCTCAGTGTAATAATAATATATGTAGTTAATTTATACAGTGAAGAATATGCAGTGATATCTAACATTTGTTTACTTTATTTCAGTACCTGGAAACTGCTAAACCTATCTAAAAAGCACTGTTTGTTTAATATGTATTTTTGTTCTGTTGTATTTATGTTGGCCTCCTGATTGTTAAATGTATCCAGTCTATGATCATTAGAAATTATTTGATAATGCAGTAATAAACTAGCTAGTAGGCTATAATTTAATGTATTTGTGTTTTTTATTTTTTACATTACTTATTTAAGACATGATCAAAAACACTATTTTAATGACAAAATATCAAATAAGAGGGCAAGTGACAAATATCGGTATCGGCCAATAATTGTTTGTTAAAACTGGTATTGGCCCCAAAAAATCTTTTTTACCTTAAAGTGACTTGAGGAAGTTTCACCAAAGGGATCAGAATTAGCGAACGGGTCTTTGAAGGGGTCGTTCTGTTGGAATGGATCTCCTCCAAACGGATCAGCTTGAAAACAACACACAAATGTCAAAACATCCACGAAAAAAAAAGTTTCAATCATTTAGAAACCATTTTATTAGCATTTCTTATTTACATCCAGTGGCCTAAACAAGGCAAGTCATGGTTCAGTGTCTAACTCTCATTGCATTTAGATAAAATACCAAAGTAAGTTCAATCTGCAAACAAATAATGCTAGAGCAAATGATGTTGGCAGTTTAATATTTTGGAAGATGGGTTTGTTTAAATCCTTAAGACTAAACCATAGTAATAGAGATATTAATAAATAATTAATGAATTAATAATAAATAAAAAAATTAATTTAATTATTAATAAACAAATTAATAATTAAAAAAAAAATACATTTAAATAAATTAAATTATTATTAATTAATAAATGCTAAGTAAAAATAAGAAAAAATTAAGTATATTAACATACAAGTATATTAAGTATAAACAAATAAACATTAAATTATTGAATGAATTAATAAAAACCAAATGTAAAATTAATTAAGATGAATGAATAAATGAATGAATGAATGAATGAATGAATGAATGAATAAATTAATTAATGATGTTTTTCATTTAACTGTTTGAAAAATAACTTTAAACAGCGGAATTTAATCAAACATTTTGTTTCAGTAAAGAAATCATAAAATGCTTCACAAAAACTTAATTAGTTGAGAACTAGCTCAATTAAATGAACTGATTGGCTTAATTGGGACTGGAACAGCCGAACTAGCCTTAAGTAGTTAAGTTACGAACGATAACTTTCAGTCCTACTGAACACTAAATATAGCACACACTGAATGTAAGCTGAATTGCTATATGTATTAAGGTAGAGAAAAGCACACCTTTACTGAAGGGGTCACTTTTGAAGGGGTCTTCGCTCTGGAAGGGGTCTGCGTTCAGGCCTTGAGAGCTGGAACTGTTAAACATGGCCATCCTGGACTTAACCAATGAATCCTCCTGAAACACACACAGCATTCAGCTCATGTTTGCTCTCCTCCTCTGACTGCGGGGAAAATATTATCATTGTAATGAGTATGAAGAGGGCATCGTTCAGCTCAATGGGCCGCCGGGCAGCGTCCTCATTTCCTGTGCTGGATCTTCTGATGTCAGAGACTGGCTCTCTTTCGAGGAAAGAGTGAGCTGTTTGACTGTTTGACAGTGGGCCAGTGTGTGGCATAATTACGTTAACAATAACAAGAGTAAAGGTATGCTGGCGGATGTGTGTGTGTGTGTGTGTGTTGTGTGGTTCCTTTTTAACCTTTCGTTGGAAGGCCAAGGTAAAGTTACTTTAAATGTCAACAAACATGTGTGGACTGAAAAAGTAATTTCCTTCATTATTTAGAATTATTCAAGGTTCAATACAACTTCCAATAGAGGTGCATTGCTGTAAAGGTGATTTCCAAAAATCAAAGCGATTAATATTTGGTCTTTGTTTTTACCTCTCAATTTGTATAAACAAACCAGAAACATATTTACAGGAAACACACTAAACAGTTTCCAAACCTTTTCACTATGATTTTACCAGCCATTCAATATTACTGGATAAGGAAAAATTGTTTCACAGAGACATCTTTAGCAAATACATATTTTATAGGTTTTTTTTTTGCTTGGAAATCGCCATTTAAAAATTCCAGGTTTTCCATGGCACTTTTCCCATGAGGACTGTTTAATGGAAACAAATTTAATTGCAATTTTACTTTAGTCAGTTTTCGTCTTGACAAATTATTATTTGAATTCAATACATATTTCTTCCTTAATCATTAAATTTATTCCAAAATAGCATATTTTAGTCAATGGCAGTGTCTATTATTTTAAACTAAAACTATTAAAATCATTTTCATTAGTTCAAAAAGAGGAAATAAAATGAAATATACATATAAGAAATTAGATATAAATATTTATATTTTATATTTTTATCAAAATCAGATGTTTACTTACATGAAATTAAAAAATAAAATGTGATTTAAATAAAAACAATTATTTATGATGTTCAGATTTTAATATTTAAATAATAAAAATATGACAGCTACTTTAAAATTAAAATAAAAACAGAAAATATAAAATGCCGTGGGCTGTGATGTAAAACTATTCATCGATGTCTTGCTCTGGAGGAGCTCGATTAAATGGTTAGTTCACTTCAAAAGGAAAATTTACTGATAATTTACTCACCCCCCATCTCATCCCAGATGATCATGTCTTTCTTTCTTCAGTCGAAAAGAAATGAAGTTTTTTGAAGAAAACATTCTAGGATTTTTCTCCACCTTATAGACATCTATGGCAACCAAAATGTTGAAGGTCCAAATCACTGCAGTTTCAAAGGAAGGGCTTCAGAGGCTCTGACCGATCCCAGAGGAATAGGGTCTTATCTAGCCAAACCATCAAGTAATTTAAAAAAACATTTTTTTAATGATTATACTTTTTAACCTACATTGCTCATCTTGCTCCGTTCTGTGACGTGTCATGGATTGAGTAATCACGCTCGTGCGAAGACTAACGCAGTGCGTGTGCGGTGCGTATTTTTTTACGTACCCATGTTAACGGATTACAGCTTTCACCACTGCACGCGGATGCGGTCCGTCAGTCCGTTTCAGGTGTGTTGCGTCTGCAGCAGTGCACAGATCGTTTTCGTACTGAGTCTATTTTTTGCTGCGCTGCGCTGCGTTGCTGCATTAAAACGACTGAATTAGAACATTTTTCGCATTAAAATAACGATGTACTGACGCAAAAATCTAGTAATTTCACCACAGATGCATATAATTAAAAATATACTCTTGTTTCAAAGTCAACACATGGCTTTTTTTCTCAAGTTAAGCAAGGAAACGACACCTTACCTGACATTTAGGTAAAAAAAGTGCCATAATGGAGAGCACTCGTACTTTCTTGGAGGTGAAAAGCAAAGTTCTTTATGACCTGCAGGATTTCTTTTAAAAGGTTTTAAAAACGAAAGAAAGACGAGAGTCGGCTGTTTTTGAATAGCCTATTGTAAGTTTCTAATTTAAAATGTTTGTGATTTTAGGCTATAACCTATGTTTAAATGTTTTGCCACTTGTGTGAGCTAAATCTAAAGTAGCCTATATATGAATAAATTAATTGAATAAAATGTTGTTTATGTAGTACGTTAACCTGACTTCTATGAAAGAGTAGGGTAAAAAAAATAATTGCAATTCTGACGAGCCATGTTCAGTAAAAACTTTTGGATTTTAAATAAAAAATAATGAATAGATGCTGTGTTTGTGGTATGCAACAGCGGATCAGTTGCGAACTGCAAACGCAGCATATGTGAAAGCACAACAGGGCGTGGGGCTCCTGCAACGCATACGCAACGCAACACGCACTGCAGACGGAGTATGTGTGAAACGGGCGTAATACAAACATCCTTTAGCAAAAAAAGGTAAAGCAACGATGTCGGACAATTTTGAGGTTGAGGATGGAGTGTTTTTTGGTAAAGGCCAGTTGTATTCGTCTTCGTATGTTCACTTTGGGCGGTACTTCCGCCTATTTCTAGCGTGAGCTTTCCGCCGTGATTGCGTGATCAGTGGCGAGCCGCAGATACATATGCATTGGCTAGATAAGACCCCGTTCCTCGTCTGGGATCGGTCAGAGCCTCTGAATCCCTTCCTTTTAAACTGCAGTGATTTGGACCTTCAACATTTTGGTTGCCATAGATGTCTATAATGTGGAGAAAAATCCTGGAATGTTTTCCTCAAAAAACTTAATTTCTTTTTGACTGAAGAATGAAAAACACGGACACCTTGGATAAGATGTAGATGAGTAAATAATCATGACATTTTCCTTTTAAAGTGAACTAATCCTATAAATAAATGCTTTGTTTATAATGAGGATGTAATGGTACAAAGAACACTTATGTTAAAGATACAATTTTATTTGACGGATTAAAACTCATTTCAAGACCAGCTAAAAAAAAAGGCACACCTAGTCTGAGTACGAAATCATCCCCAAAACCATCATTCATTATTCCCTAAATTAGTCCACTAATACAGTTCACTTGAAGGAGTGAACGAATACAAGCGGGTTAATATACATCAGAAATACATGATCGAATGAGTGCACTCGATAACGTCCACTATGATTTGGAACACCACTACAAATGGCTGTCCCTTCAAATAATGCCCTATATTTTAGGGTATGGAGGTGCGATTTCGGATTCAGCCCTGGTTACTTTTTGCTTGGTTTCGCTCAAGACCACCAGGAAGATATAATCCAATGTTGAAAGAACCTTGAAAATGTCCTTGAAGTTCTGCGGAGCAACATACAGGTTCCTTCTCAAAAATTTAGCATATAGTGATAAAGTTCATTATTTTCCATAATGTAATGATAAAAATTAAACTTTCATATATTTTAGATTCATTGCACTCCAACTGAAATATATTAGGTCTTTTATTGTTTTAATACTGTACATCTGTTTTGTACATCTGAAAATCAGGGTGTTTTACACTTGGGTCCTCTTTAAAAGAACCGAACTCAGACTCCTTTAAGTGGACAAAGAAGTTAACCAAGTGAAAAAAGACCCAGTTCTCTTTACGTTCACACTGTCCCTGTACCTAAAAGAGGACTCGGATCCGTTTCGGTTCACTTTAGTAGGAATGTGGTCTCAGACCACTTTGTGTTCATTCTGTTGCTTTTTTTCCATTTCTGAAGCGTGCCGTGATTCCTCACCTTGGTATCGATGCTGGAGCTCTCCTCAGCGATGAGCTGGTCCAGTTCGGCCAGGCTGGTCGTGCCGTCGCTGAGAGCTTTGCTGAAGCGCTCAATAGTCTTATTAAGTTCCCGCTGGGTGTCCTGGATCTCGCTGAGCTCACTGCGCGTCTGAGGGAACAAGATCACAACTGAAACGTCACTTTAAAAGTTATCTGTCTAGTAAGTTTTAAAAGACTGCAGGTACTGCCAATAAGAAGTTTAGAATATTACACATACACCTCAATAAATAAATCTCAGGTATCTGGGCCCTGGGGTAACACAAATTATGTTGTTTCTATTTCATTGATGGGGAATTTTTACACTATGCAATGCAATGTGTATTTTGATATGCAGAAATGGGATGTTGTTTCTGAGCTGTTAATAAACAAAACATTTTAATAAATTACTTAATTAATTATAAATAAATACAATTAATAATAATAAATGAATTAAAATATTAAAAATAAATAAAAACATTTAAATTAAATTATTATTAATTAATAAACTAAAGTATAAATAAATAAATAGGAAAATAAATAAATTATTTATAATAAATGCATTCAATTATTAATAATAATAAAATATTTATGTTTGTTATTTAAATATAATTTTAAAAAAGAAGGATTTAATTAACAATGATGTTCAGATTTCATTGATAGTAAATTTTTACACTATGCAATGCAAGGTGTATTTTGATATACTGAAATGGGATATTGTAGTTTCTGAGCTGTTAATAAATAAATCAGTTTAACCTGTTAAAATAATTAAAGCAATTAATGCAGCATCAGTTCTTTCCATAATCCTTTGCCTAGCGTTACATTATATGATAAGGCTCTTATTCATGCGAATGCTTTTAAACCATTCAAGCTTGAAACGCAAGAGAATTCAGTGCGGTACTGGCACGCTTTTGTAAATATCCTGTCTGTGTGACAAACACACACAATTGTGCGCACAGAAAGCTGCTTCAGACAGCACTTGCATGGACTAAAACTAAAAAAAAGATGCCAAAATGGCAGTTTTGCCCTAAAATTGAGGGAAAATCTATTTAATATTTAATATATCAGTAGCAGTATTGGTATCAGTACTACTGGCTTTCATTCATAAAAGATGCCATTAAACAAATATTTAAGGCTACTTAAATACTAGTCTTTATGTTGTTTCTACATTCATTTAAAGAGTAAACTTATTACAATATAAAAATAAATGTTAGGTGCGATTAAAATGTGTGATTAATTTGTTGATTTTTTAAATCAATTGACAGCACTAGTACTTATAAAATGATACAAAAAAAATAATCTTTTTTTTTTTTTTTTTTAGCATTTTCCAAAAAAATCCGTTTTTTGGCCACATGTATCCAGAATGTTCGGTTTTAGTGACCTGGTCCATCTCGTCCTGCGATGTTTTGAGCAGTTTGAGGATGCTGTCAAGCTTGGCTTTTCCAGCACGCAGACTCTCATCCAGACGCTGCTCCTCTTGTTCCAGACAGTACAGGTCCGTCTTCGCTCTGCTCATCTCCTTCTCCTGCGTCTGCATGTCTGACTCCTGAGACAAGATCTGAGTCTGCAGCGATGTGATCTACACACACACAACATATAAATGGCAATTATTCAGTAATTTATATTAAAGAATCATCAAATTTTGTTGGGGTAAAGAAGTAGACATTTAAGTAGACATTTTAATTTAACGTCATTTGGCCAATAGGCCAACAAAGATCCGCAGAGATCTTTGAACAGAGATGAGACACAAGATTGGGTTCAAAAGAACGAGACAAGATTTTTACATAGTATTTTTAAGAAATCCTCAATGATAAAATACATGTACAAATACATGTACAAAATACAAATACATGATGTAATTTCATTTCTACTTCCTGAGAATGAATTATCATATGCAGGAAAAGACAACAAGCACTGTAAAGGTTTTACCAAAACCTCAACTGACTGGCTTCTCTCCTGTATGATTGTCTCTTCAGACCGTAGAACTGCACATGAGCTTCTTTTGACCTCCTAACTGAACTCCTTCCCACAAATTAATCATAGATTTTAAGTGCAAATAATAACCATAATCAAAGTACTCAATATTCCAAGTGCAAATAGAGACCAATTTTTTCTTTAAGCATAATACAGAGCTAAGAGATGGTTGAAACTAAATAGTTGTAATATCGGAAGATATTCTCATGCCTCAGGGAGCCGCTTTCAAACAGCAGTAACTTGTAAGAATAGCGTTTGAATGCATGTTCCCTTTTACTTTCACTTTAAATTTTGCGATTGTGTGTACTCTGTGAATAGGGAGAGGTGGTGCCGAATTTAAAAAACGTAACTCTGGTGCTTCTGCTGCGCAACGAATCCTCCGCCACGGTCTAGTCAACTAACGTAACAAACACTCGTAACTCACTCAATGCGAGTCCTTTGCTAACACGCAACACACACACTCATAGCACACACTCGTCTTCTCGTCACGTGATCAGTGCTGCGCAAGACTCGAACAGCTCGTTCTAGTTGAGCTGATGGATTTAAAGCGACTGTTCTGATTATCATGTTTTTATTTCTAAAAAAAGCTAAACTAGAGTGGAGGCTTAATGTAAACACAGCATTGGCATATTCTATCTCAGGGGTCTCAAACTCCCGGCCTGCGGGCCACTTGCGGCCTGGCCCTCAGGATGATATTTTGTCGCTCCCTACTTGACATTAAAGTTTAGTGTTAGTGCGGCCCGCGTGTTGCTCTGAAAACCATTTTTGGCGGAGTCGTTGTTGCGTGTGCAGCGCTTTTTCCCTCACTTTGTGTGTTTGTTTGAGAGAGTTAGCTCGGCCTTCTCATGCAGTATAATTGGTTGACACCGCGTGATTGACATGAACAGAGGCTGATCAGACAGTTGAAATTAATGTGGTGTAACGGCGCTCAAATGGCCAATCAAATCAAAGTAGGCGGGATTTACATTCTCTTTTGTCAATCTATCGTGTAATGCCGTTGCGGAGAGAGACTATTCTTTCCGGTGAAATCACAAAACTAAATTAAACACACACAAAATGCAACGTTTCCAATGCTCTTAATATACAATAATTGATGAACATTTTAATGAAGAAAACTACATGAGCGGTTTGGAGCTGTGAACATTTGAGACGATTTACTAAAAGTCTATTATTAGACCACTGATGAACTCAAATATAAGCAGCGGATCTACATATTTATTCACTCATGCGAATAATCTCGGGACTAATAATATATTTGACGACAATTAATGCAAACATTGTTTGCAAATAGTCCCAAATTTATTATTTCCCAACAAGAATTAGACCTAGAATTTCATTCAATGTTTTGTTTGACCTGGTTATGGCCTTGCTTTGAATTAGTTTATTATTTTAAAAGTATTACATAATGATTTAATTTCTATTGGGCATATTTATTAGTACAAAATTACGATCACACACCTGTTGGTAATAGATAGGTGCGAAGGACGAAGAATAACCAGATCCAAAAATCTCAAAAATATGTTGCCAATATATAAAAAAAACACGAGTAAGCAAGAGAAGCCTATATGAACCATTCATGTTGAAGAACTGTTAATAATAAAGATTGAGAAGATTGGATCAGTTGTGCTCTTTTTGATTTGTAATTGACAAACAAATGGCTCCTTAGATTCGAAATGGTTTGTGTACAAGGTGATTGCGTTGAAAATAAAGGCATTTGTCTAGTGCTATAAGCTCATTTGAAACATTGCCGCGGCTCATTTAAGAAAATGACAGCTCCAAAGAGTTACCGCTTTATCGAGGTAGTGCTAACAATAATAAAGAGAAAGATGATGATCACCTTATGCGTTTCCACTGAAATGTAGATGTAATATATTTCCGAATGTAAGCCCATCTTATGCGGAATGACACTTCATACTGTCGTCAGCTCTGGCTCTAACCTCGAGTGTTTTAGCCGGTTTAAACCTTTCTGCAAACCTTGTGAGCGCGCAAACCCAAATGCTGTGACCTCGCGCAAAATGTTTTTATTGGTTTATTAAGTACAAACAGCCGAGTTATGAAAAATTGAGTGTGAGGGATTTGTTCACGTCACACAAAAAGATTTTGGAATGAGACGGCTAACTGCAGTAGCGTTTAGTCCACTGTCTATAATTTAGGGATCACTTTTTTTTTAACCGACAACTTTGATCGGTTAACGTTGATACGGTCAACCATCGGTCAAACGGTCATCGGTTAACATCCCTAGCCCAGCCTGACCCAGAGTCTACCTCCAGCGGCCCATCGGTAATTTGAGTTTGAGACCCCTGTTCTATCCTAACTTCACCCTCTGTCAGATTCGAGGCGCTTTTCAACAGTTTAGTATTGCGAGATCTCTTCACACCCCTATTATGCATATTATGTTTTTTTTTAACTGCTTAACTGTTTTTTTTACTGTTAAAACCATATGACTTCTTGTTTTGCGTCAAGCATTACTGAATATCTGATAACAGACGCTATATTCTATATCAACTCATATAAAAACAAGACTTACCTTAGCGTTCTCCTCCTGCCATCTGTTCTTGGTCTCATCCAGCGTTGATTCCAGCTTGGCTCTCTGTTGCTCCATCTCACTGAGTCGATCCAGAGCGTCTCGTTTCTGGTGATCAAACTCCTGAAGACCGGCATTTTCACGCTCCAGGTCTCTCTGCACCTCCTGCACAGAATCATTATTTTATCCACCTTTACTTTTGACGTAAGAGCAGGAGGAGCTATTTGTAACACCCAAAAATGAAATAGATGTCATTAATGACGGTTGTGAATCAGCGTATTGATCCATGATTCGGATCGCCAGTGTAACGTGATTTCGGCAGTTTGACACGTGATCCGAATCATGAATCAATACGCTGATTCACAACCGTTTGAATCTTTATTTGAGGATTCAAAACAAACAGGGAAGAGAAGACAATGCTGAATAAAGTCGTAGTTTTTATGATTTTTGGACCAAAATGTACTTTGGATGCTTCAAGAGACTCTAATTAACCCACTGATGTCACATATGGACTACTTTGATTATGTTTTTATTCCCTTTCTGGACATGGACAGTATAGTGTGCATACACTTACATACGCTCTTGGACTAAATATTAAATATCTTAAACTGTGTCTGAAGATAAACAAAATACTGTAACGAATGTATTTTAAGTTGAAGTTAGTTAATGCACCTAAGAGGCATAGGGATACATTCACGATCGGATTGGTCTGCTTTTTATTACAGCAATGCAGTGTGTGTCATGATGAGAAAACATGTTTGGTGCACACCAGGGTTCAAAATAGGGATTCACGATACCAAAAATCTAGTAGTCAGTACCGATACCACCGAAAGTACATGATACTTGATACCAAAGTCGATACCATGGTAAAAAAAAAATATATATATTTTAAACATCAACTTTTTTTATAGATTTTTAAAACAATTACAATTATCTCATAAGAAAAAACAAACAAACCACGGGCTCCAGTCGGACTTTGGGACTGATAAGCTGTTGGACACGGGCCGGGCTAGGGCCTAGATTTGAGGCCCGTGCAGGGCTCTAGTATGATGTACAGATCAGCCTCACCTGGACTTCACCGTTCTTCTGTCGGAGGACTTCCTCTTTCTGTCTGATTTCTGCCTCTAATATGCGTTTCTCACTATGAAGCAAGCAATGCACATAAAAAAAGCAGAAAAAAATGTAAAATAAGGGTAGCACTTTAGTTTAGAGCCAATTCTCAATAGTCTTATTATCATGCATATTACTAGGATATTGTCTGTTTATTAGTATGTATAAAGCACATATTAGTGTCTTATTCTGCATGGTCATATTTTACATATTTCTTAATCACCCAATACCTAAACTTAACAACTACCTTACTAACTATTAATAAGCAGTAATTAAGAGTTTATTGAGGCAAACGTCTTAGTTAATGGGGAGAATTTGACCTATGACCTAAATACATTGCAGATATCCTGATTAAATACAAACCCAACAGATCACTCAGATCAGCAGGATCAAGTCAGTTAGAAATACCAAGAGTTCACTCAAAGCAAGGAGAGTCTGCCTTTAGCTATTATGCCAGCCGTAGTTGGAACCAGCTTCCTGAACAGATCAGATGTGCTCCAACAGTAGCCACATTCAAATCCAGACTCAAAACACATCTGTTTAGCTGTGCATTTACTGAATGAGCTCTGTGCCACTGTACATCCGACTGATTGCACCCTATCTTATCGGTTTATTCTTTTTATAATTGTTTTAGTTTAACTTTGTTCTTATCTTTGGTTATTATTATATATATTTTTGTATTATTATTAACTGTTTTAACTATGCTTGTTTTTAATTTTTTATTCGTCCACATGGTATTCTTTTTTCTCATGCATATGCTACCACTTTTAATTCATTTCTATGTAAAGTACTTTGAATTGCCATATGGTATGAAATGTGCTATACAAATAAACTTGCCTTGCCTATCCTAAACTGTGACCTGATATAAATAAAATTATAATAATAAAGTGATTAGCAGAATGCAAGGTATATGGTTATGTGTAGCATATAATTCACCATCTATAAACTCTCTGACCTCTGCAGTTGGGAGATTTCCTGGTTGATGTCATCGAGATCCTTGATTCCCGTCAGCTCAACCAAACCAACAGAACTACTGCTGTCCTGGAAAAATCATGTTATGTAAGAGACAGTTGTCTAGAGTAAGAATATAATTATGCAGTGCTCATCCATGAGCACTAGATGGCACTCATTGCTTAAACATAAAGACAGATAAAAAATCTAATTGTACTCCATTTACGTTCTTAAATAATCAGTCTTATTGTAAATAATATGTCAGTTCATGTTCATGTGAATCCCATTCAGAAATGCAATTAAACCATTGTAAATCCAGATTATGTCAAAAGGACGTTACGAACACAATTTATTCTCTCTGCAATTCATGCTGTCAATCAATGAACACAGCAAACACATCACACATCCCTTACCCTGCTCAGACTGGACAATGGGGTCAACGGGGTCAATTCAGACATGACTGACGGTGTGAATCCAGAGACAATCTGGATCATTAAGATACAAATAAAAACACGATCAGTACCTTTCATTTGTAAATCATTGAATAATCTGGATTATCAAAAATATGCATTATATTATGTAATAAATGAAATGGTAACATTAGTTAACTAAAGTCAGCATTTGTTCATCTTAGTTAATGGTAATTTCAACATGGTGCAGGTGTACTTAAGAGCGTGTCCAAATCCACTTTTGCTAGTTTAACGATGGAAAAAATTTTTTGGTGTGCCCGGCACATGGTTCAAAAGGGTCGTCCCTCATCTCTTAATGAGTCATGGGTGCGTTTTGGGCGTAACATGCAATAAACCAATCAGTCTCATCTAGTCTCATCTTCAGACCAGATGCCCATGGGGGAACAGATGCGCCAATGCATTGCTATTTCAACAACGTGGAGCTGAATGTGAAAATGAGAATTGCTTCAGGCTGGAACTAGCAAAAAACACTTGTGTCACGGCTGGTGTCGCATAGCGCCGAGTGTATGATAGGGCCCAATGACAGGATTTTAGTCATGTCCCAGTCTTATTCTAAAGTGTTGCCAGTATTTGTATTTTATTTATAAGGTTCAAATTGTTAACTAGACCAACAGATACAACCTGAGCTGACATGAACTAGTAGCAGTGAACAAAGATGAATGAATACTGTAACAAATGTATTGCTCATTGTTAGCTAATATTAATGGATAAACCAATAGGATCTTATATATATATTATCATAACAAATTAGGAGCCCTTGAGGCTAAAGGGATCCTGCTTTTAATTCATATACATATAACATGTTTGGATGCATGCCATACATGTGTGCATGCCGCCCACTCACAGGTGTACTGGCAGCTCCTCTCTCTGACGGCGGTATCATGTCAGGGGTCAGACTCTGAGGAGGGTCCACTCCTTTAACTTTCTCCTGAATCAGGTGCATTGCCAGACAGAACTGCTCTATGGTGAGTTTGCCGGTGCGCTTAGTGTCCGCCAGCGACCTGCAGACCAAAACAACAGACGTTATGCTTATATGAACACATGCATGAAAGAAAGATAATGTGCAACATATCATAAATCCTACTGCTGTTGGACAAGAATACAAATGGTTCATTTTGCAAAAGAATGGGTTTAAAAAAGACTGTGAATGACTTTACTTGATCTGTAAATATGATTGCATTTTACTGTTTAATCTCACCATATGTGTGCCAGGACGCTCTGAGGCAGCCGAGAGTTCATGAAGATATCCTTCACTTCACCTCCTCCAACCATGCCATCAAAATCAGAGTCTGCCAGATCAAAGATCTCCTCGTACTGCTCTCTGTCCTCCGCTGGCACCACCCAATGATCTGAGGACGGCTGCAAAGAAAACGTTTTGAATCACATTTGACTATTTTTGGAAAGTGCATTATGTGAATTTTCTATATGCATCTATTATACAAACAGAGCACAGTGTATCCCACAAGGCAAGTACGAGTTGAATGCACATGTATGTCACCACAAAGTCGTAATTATGAGGGGAAATATTGTAATTTCTCTAAGCCCTGAGTTTCAATGAGAGGCAATGGATGCAGAATCTGTATTTATTATTAAATTATTATTTTTTAAATTTGTAACAAAACTATCTGAGTTGCATGTACTGCTGTTATAATGAGCCATGTGACGTCAAGGCTGTTTCACAAACTATAATTATTTTAAATTTAAAAAAAACAAATATTCCTTTCAAAACACACTCACACTTTTGTGAAAATGGCTTAAAGACAAAAACTTCAGTCTCTAAATCTCAAATGGTTCAATGCTTTATGGTACCTGGCTGCCGTTAAAGTAAAATGGAAGTAATTTGAAGGAGAACATTAGAGAGTTTCTTGGGTTCTGTACAGGTTTGGTCACTTTGGTCAACTCACTTAATTCGTGGTTCTTAAATAATGTAGCAAATCATGCCAAACCAGACTTTCACTATGCATTATCATGTAGTAAACACATGAAGACTACAGCTCCAGGAGCTGATAAGAATGCAGTTGGACAGTGTTGCACAAGCACGACCGTCTTGGTGTTCACCTGTGTGTGCGTTTGAGGCTGCGGTGGTGTCGGGGTGGAGCGCTTGAATGAGTTTGATGGAGACAGATTTGTGCTGCTGCCCAGAGGACTCTTGGAAAGTGCCGACACGGGCCGCAGGTTATCCATCAGGAGGAACGGACTAGAGGGAAGGACAGGAACTGATCCCGGGAGAGCGCCTGGAATCTTTTTGCGTTTGGATGGAGGGATGAGAGATGTAGGGAGGGTGGATGGCACAGGCTCCTTCTCTCTGGCTGCATAAACCAGGTGCATCACCTGCAAAGAGCAAATAATGTGAGCTTTTATCCTACAGACAAGCAATCATTCATATGTCTATATCTGCCATGTTTTGACATTATACTGAGGAAGTTTGAAGTAAATCGGGTGAAAATAAGATGGTGTTTCAAGGCATTTTTGAAAGTGACACACTTCTTGCTGCCAGTTGGTGGTGCTATTATTGCTTGCAGTCCCTTCAATGAACACACAATGGCATTGTTGTTTTAGTTTTGAAGCACTCTCCTCTCTAAAAAGATTACCTCTCATTGCTGTGTGCTTTGGCCTGCATTAAATGATAAGAAATATCTTATTCTGGGTTTGAATAAAAAAATAAATGTATTTGTAGGGCATTGACAATATTGTTTTATTATTTTTCAACAAGGGGCCTGTCTCCTTGTTACAGATAATAATATTCACAAATACTTACTTTATTATCTATTGAGCAGTGTGAATAAGGTTTGATCACATCACTAAAGTACTAGTAATAAAAGCACATCAAGTGGTATGTTTATTTGAAGCATAATTTGACTCACCACTGTAAACTCATCTTTATCCAAGTGCCCATCTTTGTCAATGTCACTGAGATCCCAAATCTACAAAACAGAGAGATAAAAGCTGAAAAAACATTCAGTTATATACTAAACAACATTACAAAGTATGTCAAATATTAATCGATTCTATTCTGCATTAATCTAAATAGTTTATATTTGGAACAAACAATATTAGAACATTTACTATTATACTTTTTGTATATGTATGCATGTTTATACAAACGTCAGAAATGTTATGTGTCACATGACCCTTCAAAAATCATTAACATGCCGGTTTGCTGCTCAAGAAACATGTCTGACTATTACCAAGGTCGAAAAAGTTTTGCTGCTTCATATTTTCTTCATGATTATTGCATGAAAAGCAAGTTCAAAAGAAAAGAATTTATTTGAAATCTCTTGTATTATTATAAATATTTAATGCCTTCTTGTGGAATAAAATATAATTTCTTTGACCTAAAGCTTTTCAACTTTAGTGTGTTTTTAAAGTAAAAAGACATTATTTTACCCATAGTTACCTATAATTTCTACTATTTTCATGTTTATATGCCTGATTTCAATTGAATCCAATTGTAGATTGAAATTTGAAATGCCTTTTATAAAACTAAACCAAACAAACATATACCAAGATGATAACACTTTCTATGAAGCCTGTATTTTTATTGCATTATAGGGTATTCTTAATGCATTATATACAACTTTATAAGGTATTGAATCATCTGATAAAAAATCATAACAACAGTTAAAATACATTACAATACTTAACTATTTGTGGTTATAACCTTTAGGAGAACAATGCATTATAACATCAGATAAAACCTGCATTTATAATGCATCATAAGGGTATTCTTAGTGCCTTATAATGTACTTATAATGTGTTGCATCATCTCATGAATAATCGTAACAAGTTACCTATCTTTTACTTTCTCAAGTGTCATATCTTGACATTGTTTACTTGAAATCTGCACAGTATCTTACTACATCTTATGAGTGGCTTAAAGGAAATTGACAAAAACAAAGTATGCTGTATAATGTGGTTATAATATTTATAAGTGGTCTAATTATAAGTGTCTGTTTTATGTAAAAAAGTTAAGTCTGCTTTTAAACAGCCATTCTGTTGTTACTATTATTTATGAGACAATACAACACATTATAAGGCAATATGCATGCATTATAGTGCACTAAGAATAGCTTTATGATGTATTTTAAATGCAGGCTTCATAAGGACCCGAGCATTAATGATGTAAGAACCATTGTGGAACTGCTCGGTCTGTTATTATTAATCTCTGAAATCAAAAGAACAATATTATTCTATTATTCTCAAAAACGTTGCACACACGTCAGAAGTGGCAAAAATGTATGTCTGATAAGGGTTTCAGAATTTGGTGTGGCAAAATGGCTCGATAGTGCCACAAACTAAATTTTTAAGTAAGCACGGTTCACAAACATAGTAAATTCAGAACACACATGTAACAGCTCAATACTTACAAAAAAGTCCCTGGGAGCTAAATCTGAAACCCCAACAGGAAAACAGATATTTATATTTTTTTATTGCCATTTCTAGGCCAAATAATTTTACAAACTCCTCCAACAGTTTTAATCAGTTGATGTTAAATTGGGGAAAAAAAGAAAAGAAAAAGGCAGCCTGACAAATTCCGTTGTTTCGCTATGAAACAGGAAGCTGTTGTAACTTGGTCATACATTGGCCGATCTGCCCCAAACTTCACATGTTTTATAAGAGTCCCGGCCTGAACACATCGACAATATTCAGTTGCAGTCATAGCGTCACATGCTGGCAACAGGCAGTGTGGCACATCGAAGTGACGTTGCCATATTTCCCTATATTTACCCGCTTAAATGCATGTCGCACACAATTCACTGTTTTCCTGATAATTATGAACTATTCAACGTTTTCTGGGTGCGAGAGCCCTTTCATCGCTGCTTCCAGCTTTAATTTGGTGTTATAATGCATTTTACAAATAGGTAAGCATTAGCCTAGAAATCTAGACACACCCTAGCGGCAGCAAATTTAATCTGCCCGCAAGTGTCGTCTAGCAACTCTCAATACCCTTCTGAGCTGTATTCCCCTCACTCTGGACGGGCCAATCACATCGTGTATAGAGTCGGCGGGCGGGGCCATAATGACGACGGCCGAGTTGCGTTTGCGTGCTTCTAGTAAACACAGAAACTGGCGAACGGGGGCAGTCTTTCGAATCAGCTTCGAACGCGACTCTGGAAGACTTGGAGTTAAGCTTTTCTCTGAGAAAAGAACAAAGAGCGGCACTGAAGTCATTCTTAAAAAGGGAAGATGTGTTCTGAGTTTAGCCGACCGGATACGGCGAATGTTTAATCTATCAACAAGCTCCGATTCACCTTCGTTGCTCTGGTTGGTGTAGCGCTATCCTATCGCGTGCAGAGGGAGTTTGAAAGACAACCGTTTATCCGCCCCTCATTGAGCCGTCAATGGTGAGTTTCCAGACCAAACATCTTGATGTGGGTCTGGCTTGTCAGGCTAGGTAAGCATTGTAATGTATTGTAACTATTCTTATGATTATTTATCAGATGATGCAACACATTATAATGTTGTTTATATGTTGTGATTTCTGAAAAATATTACAGCTCATATACAGCTCGAATCATCACTTTGAAAACATCTTTCAGAGACATTATGCATGTTTCAAAATGCATTAAGAATACCATAATCCATACAATGTCAGTGAAATGAATAGGCTATTGGTCTAAAATGTCTATAACAGTGCAGGCCTATTACAAAGTGATGACGACACTCACCTTTCCAAGCACGTCGAGAGGCAGGTTTGAGTTCATGAGGACTGGTTTCACTTTATCACCTGACAGCAGCCCGCCAATGGGAGACAGACTCTCAAATATCCCATCATACTTTGCTTTATCTTCCGGCTGATGAAGCCAAACACAATGGAGAAGAGAAAATGAAGCCTTGTCGCATAAATTAATTTTCCATCACAAATTCCAGTAATTCTGTACCTTCACTATCCAGATGGAATCAGGAGCAGAGGTTGTGAAGTTCAGGGACGGGCTGGCGGTGTCTCTCTGCAAAACACACAGCGCCACGGACATTTACATGTGTTGATTTAGCAGCTTTTAACCAGAAAGATGTACAAATCAGCATGCAAACACATTAACTGTCAACGTTAGCTATTCAACTGACTTACCATGATTCGGGAAATTTTAAGGATGTGACACAATCAGGAGTTATTCACAAAGCAAATGTTCACAGCATCTTTCATTTTACACATGCTATTAAGAACGTATGTGGATCACAATTTCATTAAAGGAACACTCTACCTTTTTTAGAAATAGGGCTTATTCAACTTCTTTCCAACATGTGGGCAAATGCATTGTTTTTGGATCACTTTTACTCGGGACATGCTAGCTGGCAACATAGGATTCCATTCATTATGCTTAGCTAAGCTAGCGAACTAAAACAATGCATGCACTGAGACAAAAATGCATTCTTCCACATTTCTAAATGTAGGAAAGAAGTTGAATAAACCCTATTTCTAAAAACATTGGAGTGTTCCTTTAAGCATATCCAAAGTGCAAATACTCACAAATTTAGGGATGGGTGTGTTCTGGCCTAGACTGTTCAGACTGACATCACTTCCTCCTTGCGCAGAAGCCACCAGCCTCAGGGCAGTAAAGAAACCCTAAATAGAGATTGCAGATAAACTCAAAATCAACTGCATTCATACAGATCTTTAACTCATAATGAAGGTAGAGCCTGAGAACATTTTGGATGTGAACTTATTTGTTAAAATTGCAAATAACTTATGCCAATTACAGCCAGATTATGATGCTCTTTTAATTAAATTCAGCGAATGTTTTCATTTCTATAGCCGATTGAGAGCATAACAGTTTTCCCATTCATATATGTACGAGTGGACCATCTCTGCCGTTCACATTGTCAGTCCAAATCTGATTATTTGTGTACATGACTGGAATCTGGTCATAATAATAAACATCCCAAATGTTCAGATCTGATCTGTGTCTTACAAAAAAAAAAAGGTTCAAACATATTTTATTTGTTTACCTGCATGTCATGCCGACAGACATCAGATAACCATGAACTGAATTTTATTATTGTATTATTATTATTGAATTCATGTTTTTATTGACCTTTATTATTAACTTGACAAAAAAGTTGAGGAATCCTTGCATTGCATGTAAATATCAAATGACGTGAATCATTGCAGAGACAGCAACACATGGTGTCACTGAGTGATCATTCAAATAATAATTAATGTGTTCGTCCGGAGATGATTAGACATTCATAGAATACACTTCTTAAAAGTGAATACAAATCATTATATTATATCATTACTAGAACCGCCACAGGGTAACATTTACACATGGCTGTTTTTCAAATGTACATTACAGATTTTCAATAAAATGTCCAAGTCTCCCAATCATTGACACTTACTAAAATTGTGATATTTACAATTAAAGGGATGGTTCACCCAAAAATGAAAATTAGCCCATGATTTACTCTCCCTCAAGTATTCCTAGGTATGTATGATATTCTTCTTTCAGCTGAAAGCAATCAGTTATATTAAAAATGTCCTGGCTCTTCCAAGCTTTATAATGAGAGTGAAGGGCAGCCCAAAATTTGAAGCTTAAAAAAGTGCATCTATCCATTATAACAGTGCTCCACACGGCTCCAGCGGTTAAAGGCCTTCTGAAGTGAAGTGAATTAAAGCGATGCATTTGTGTAAGAAAAAGATCCATATTTAATACGTTATAAAGTCAAATATCTAGCCTCCGGCAGAACGCCATCCCTATCGAACGTACAAAAAAAGGACGATGTTGGACACTTTCTTCATAAGTTGAATACGGAAGGCGGTCCACCGGAAGCTACATATTTTACTTGCTAAACGTGCTAAATATGGGCATTTTTCTTACAAAAACCCATTGATTCGCTTCAGAAGGCCTTTATTAATCCCTGGATGGATGCACTTTTTTAGCTTCAAATTTTGGGCTGCCATTTACTCTCATTATAAAGCTTGGAAGAAGCTTGGCCAGGACATTTTTAATATAACTCTGATTGTTTTCGGCTTAAAGAAGAATGTCATAACCTAGGATGACCTTAGTGAGAGTAAATCATGGAGTAATTTTCATTTTTGGTGAACTATCCCTTTAATTCAAGCTGATTTTTTAAATAATTTATTTAAATGAATAAGGCATTTTTAAATATATCGGAGCAAGTAAAAGTTTGTCAGAACCTCTAGTAATAAATTAAATATTATTTTGTTTAGGTATCTGTTCAGAATCGAAAATCCCCCTCCAAATTTTCCTACTTTTCATGTTAAACAGAATGAATGGATTTTATTTCTGCCCACGTTTTCATATAATAATCATTATATTATATCATTACTAGAACAGCCACAGGGTAACATTTACACATGGCTGTTTTTCAACTGTACATTACAGATTTTCAATAAAATGTCCAAGTCTCCCAATCATTGACACTTACTAAAATTGTGATATTTACAATTAAAGGGATGGTTCACCCAAAAATGAAAATTAGCCCATGATTTACTCTCCCTCAAGTATTCCTAGGTATGTATGATATTCTTCTTTCAGCTGAAAGCAATCAGTTATATTAAAAATGTCCTGGCTCTTCCAAGCTTTATAATGAGAGTGAAGGGCAGCCCAAAATTATTTTATTTTATTATATAATTATTTTATTATTTTCTACAAATGCTTGCTCTGTCTCTAGACATGTTCCTGTCACATAAAACACATGTGCACTTAAATAAGCTGACAGAAATCAGGTAGATGCATTTACTTTCTGGTGTAAAGGGCAAAAATATCGCTGTGATGATCCGTCTATGCTTAAGCCGTTTATGACTTTACTCTGATAAAGGAAAATGGGTAAACCCATTTACATTAGGGCTGTGTTGAAAAAAAACGATTTACTAATTCTGAATCGATTTTCATATTAATTAGATCAATCTGTAATCGGATCGATCTGATTACAGAGATCGATCCATAACTCAGAGGATTGATTTAATAATAGGCCTACATTTTCCCTGTGAATTTTAATTTGCCGCGTCATTGAATTCACGCATGCGCGCGAGGTGGAAGGACATTAAAACAACGAACATGGCAGCTTTGAAAACTCCAGAACCGCCGCGGACAGAGAATACTAGAGTAGGTAAACAAACTCAAGCCGAAGCTCTCGTCACTATACCGCCGCCGTGCTAAAGAAGCGCCGCGGACAGACCAAGTTTTCCTCACTCTTCCTCTTCTCTCGTTCCAGAGAATACTAGAGTAAAGGCTGCAACATACTCCGGAAGAATAGAGAAAAAAGTTCTCACTCCCAGGGCTGCAAGAACAAAATGACGTCATTTTGTTCTCGAAGCCCTGGTTCGGGAGTTCTCGCAGCTTGTTCTCGACACATCGCCTGAGCAGAACTTTTTTCTTACAGGTGTCCGAGAACTATTGTGTGATTGGTCATACATATAATGTGGGCGGGGTTAATGCAGAGAAACACAGATGATTGGCACCTGCTTTTCTCGTCAAGTATGGAATGTACTGCCGGAACGAACTTCGTTCCTGTTCTTGCCACCTCGAGAAAACGAACCAATTTCTTTGTTCTTGTAGAGTATGTTCCAAGCTTAAGTTAGACGAGTGAACTCGGGCTGCTGGATATGTCGAGAACGCGGTTTACGTCACAGCCGTTCTCACTGCAGCGCGCTCTTAATGCCAAGGAAGTTGTAATGGCTGCCTTGTCATGACAGCACACGCCCTCTCCACAGCGCGCGTTCGCTGACTAGAGCACTCTGAAAGGGGGATTGTTCTTTACAACCATCAATACTCCATTAATTTGCAGTTGAATGTCTATAATAATAGTAACAATATGTTGCATAATTACAGTCCTGCAATTCAGGTAACAGCTGGAAAAAATGCTTTCTTTAAAAACACTTATCTAAATCTCAAAGATCGGATCGGATCGAATCGAATAATGATAATCGATTCAAGATCTTGAGAATCGGAATCGAATCGATTCTTGAAATTTGAATCGAAACCCAGCCCTAATTTACATGATGAAAACCATTGTTGGCTTATTATGCATAATCGGGTTAAGAACGTGCATGTAAATGCACTAACTGTCTTTTTATTGATTAAATGTAGAAATTTTGCTTTCATGCACATAAAACTTTCAATCAATTAAACTGTACAAACAGTCATTAAGACTCCAAACAAATGAAGGGCTGATATGAAACTATATAAACATGACATCAAAGATCATTTGCAAATATTCTGACATCAATCAATGGGATTTACCTTTTTATCCAAGTAGCCTTTTCTCTCAGGGTCTGACAGATCCCAGATCTGTAAAGACAGACAAAGACACACAGTCATTTCAGCGCTGCATCTCAAGCCTTTCAGATGTTCAGTGTTTATTTTCTCTCACCTGACCCAATGTGCTGTCTGAAAGCCCAGATTTCTTCAAGAACTGAGCGGCATCCACAGCGCCCACTTTCCCAGTGTTTCCTGGATCCACCTGCAACAAACACAACAGGACATCAGTGTCAGGAAATAAAGATCAAAACAAAATGATTAGCATCAGCCAATAATATATTGATATTATACTGATGGGCTTCATCAATTCCATTTCAAACAGCATTTCCTGAAATTTCTATACAGGTTCATCCCTTTCAGTAAGTAAAAGTTTAATTTACCTGTCTGTAGAAGCTCTCATATGTAGGGTTTCCACTTGATAGCTGCATAAATATAAAAGAAAATTAATAATAAGTACAGTTACATTATAAGCACAATGGCAACACTTCATTCAAGGTTTTATTTTTAACTAACAACGAAAATGCTTTGATACCTTAATACTAAAGCCTTTATTAAAGGCACAATATGTAATTTTTCACCGCTAGAGGTCGCTTATTCAAAACAAAAGCGTAACTTGATGATGACTGGATTTGGTGGAGCTTTTATTCTGCCGCAGACGAGCGCTTCTGCCTCTTCGGCTCATGCGTATGTGGGGTAAAGCAGCGCTGTTTTATGATATTCGATGCATTTGAGTTGGGGGCATACATTTTGGTACAGGGCTTTCGGTTTGGTGCATGTGTGTACCGAATGCTATCTTTAACAGTCGACTTGTTTTACGTGCGGAACAAATCCGAGTTTCAAAATGAAATTCAAACAATAAATGCCGTTTTGACGCTGTTTAATGTGACGTGCCTAGGAGCACTGTAATCGGTTTAAAAACCTAATCCGAATGAAAACGCTCCATATTAACACCTCAAACTGAATAAAAATGCCCAAACCGAATGAAATTGTAATCGGTTTATAAAGGGTGGGATAAACCTTTTCTTGAACCGATCAAATGAAAATTTCCACCACGTAAACATCCTGACCCGATTAATTTTGAGTGTACGTCCTTCTGTGACGTGACCTGTAGGCCTGAAGAGAGTGCGCCGCACTCACACCAGGCTATAATGTTGACAAGAGAGTAACTTTTTATTTGGTAAGTTATGAAGATAATGTTGGAATAATGACACAGAGATATATAATAAAAATCTGTGTTGCTTATCTGTGATATCAATTTCTTAAGGCCTATGTCTTTAGTAGGGCTGCACGATATTGAAGAAAAATGCGATATGCAATACCTTGTTAAATAATGCGATATTCGATATGCGATACGATATTGTAATTAGTGTGTAAAATCTATTTAAATTTTTTATTTTTATTTTATATTTAAAAACTAAGAATGATACCATTTATTCGTTTCATATTCTTTCTGGGAAAAGAAGCATCGCTACAACTTCTGAAAGTGGGACGGGGAACGTAAAACATGGATTGTCCTAGAAATGTATTATTTTTTAAGTTAATTACGTTTTTTAACTTATAAAGTATTATTTGTCTTCTTATTTATTACTCAAAAGTTTAATTCATACTAAAGGCCAAAGGGAAAACGCAACATTTGCCACATTAGAGAAGTAAATGATGCTCGTCAGGAAATCCCTTATGTGAAGCTCAGCATAAATAAATATTAATAAATAAATATTTTCATAATAATAAAGTATATTATAATGCAGTGCTGATTGACATCATCACTGTATAGAATACTATAAAATAATGCATCGTCTGCCTCATTCTGTGATGAAAAGCCACATCAGCTCACAAACACTCGACTGACGAACGATATGAAGTGAGTTAAAACATGTTATTAAACGTTGTCTTTTGTTGAACAGGTTTATGAACGCTTCACTAGTTTGTGAAGATGTTTGACTCCTGTTGCTTTTTCAAACGCGACTCAAACTCGCAGTCTTTCAGACGGAGCAGCGTTTACTACTGATCACAGAGCCACTCTTCGCTGACACACTGAGCATTTATTTATTTAATTAAAATCACAGCCTTTAAGCTTTCATAATCGCACATGACCTAAATCGCTATTGCGGTTCGATTTCGATTAATCGTGCAGCCCTTTAACACACAATTAAAATCAAAAATTGTATGTTATTGTATTATTTAATAAACCTGAGCTGATATGAACTAACAATGAACAGCTTAATAAATACTGCATGCAATAAATCTTTTGCTCATTAATTAATGCATTAACTAACGTTAATGAGAAAAGTTGGTAAAGCGTTACTATTATAAATGAACTTGCCAGTGAACAGCATAACGTTTGTCAAAAACAAGTTTGGACCATAGAAAAGGGAGAAAACGTGTATTTGTATACCATTAATATTTTTATTGGGACATTATTTCCATAAAAAAAGCCACTTTTCCCCCTCCTCCTAATGTCTAACTATTGCTTGTGTTTGCCATTGTTATTGTTCACCCTGATGATTGGCAATCGATTACAGTCATGTGATTTTTACAGTAATTAAAATGATGTATACTGTACAGTGTACATGATATTATTAATTTTTAGTAATACAGTAACGGAAGGGCGGGGGGCCGGGGCTCCTGTGGGCGTCGATGACGTCACACGATTAAAACACAAGGGTTTTTTCTCTTAAAAGAAACTGTAAACAAACTGACTGCTAGCATTACACATCAGACAAATGTTTCTGAAGAAAATTCAGAAAAATTCACTGCTGTGTCCCTGACAATAATCATTTAAAGATTGAGCAGTTTCGTATCAGTTTCGCATTGGTGTCACACTAACAGCTGTCCCGACATAAACAAAGTCAAAAAGTTGCAAAATAGCGTCCTTGAAAGCGCATATCGGCAAGTAATCAATTAATGTACATCGGAAAAATATAATAGACAAAAATGAAACGAATCAATGAGAAATATTAGCTTACATCAACCGAAAACCGCGCGAGAAACCGCCGTTCGTGCGTTTATACTAAACCAAGTTAAACGTAACAGCATTTATACACCCAGAGAACATAATTCAGAGAAATCCTCTGAAAAAAGTAGCTTAGATTTTTATTTCAATTAAACTTTTGAAGTCATTACCTGACTGAGTGGAGTGAGCGCCGCCATATTTCCTGATTCACGGGCACGCGCACAGGAGGAGTCTAGTGAACGCGTACAGCCAATGTCAAATCGTGGGTAGGGGAAATCGTTACTTATTGATTATAAACATCTTATGGATATGACATTGGTGGTTATTTCACTAAATTAAAATTAACTTTTTTATTATTATTCTGAAACAAACGTATATGCCAAACCCAATATGTGGATGAGTATTTCAACTCAGGTAAAAAAATAAAAATAAATACAAAAATAAGGTACAGAAGGAAGCAAGTAAAAAACAGTGCAGAACAGAAAATATAATTGAAAATGGTTAATTTATTTTTAAACTGTATGTAAAACTTAAGTTATGCGAAATAATGTGTTGTTTACCTAGTAGCCTACAGTTTATTTGGGGGGAAAGGAAAATACTATTTCAGTAAAATTAAGTACATTACTTAATAAATGCGTTTACACTTTATTTGAAGGTGTCTTTGTTACACTGCAATTATACATTTAAGTCCTGAGTAAAGTTAAGTAACTACATACACTTGCTATAGGGTTAGGATTAGGGTTTAGTGTAGGGTTATTATTTGCATGTAATTATATATAATTTAAAGTTATTGTTGCTATAATAACTGCGGGTGACATATGTAACAATGACAAAATAAAGTTACCAGAAATATTTAAGTTCTTGGTTCCAGTCACAGTTTTTCTGCTGTAAAATGTCTCCATCTTGTGAATCAGTTTTGGAAATGCAGGACATCATGTGACGTAAGGACAAAGTATATATCTAATATGTACACCGATCAGACATAACATTATGACCACTGAGAGGTGAAGTGAATAACACTGATCATATCACGGCACATGTTAGTGGGTGGGATATATTAGGCAGCAAGTGAACATGTTGTCCTCAAGGTTGATGTGTTAGAAGCAGGAGAAATGGGCAAGCGTAAGGATTTGAGTGAGTTTGACAAGGGCCAGATTGTGATGGCTAGACGACTGGGTCAGAGCATCTCCAAAACTGCAGCTCTTGTGGGCTGTTCCCGGTCTGCAGTGGTCAGTTTCTATCAAAAGTGCTCCAAGGAAGGAACAGTGGAGAACCGGCCACAGGGTCATGGGCGTGATAGGCAGTGATGCTTTGGGCAATGTTCTGCTGGGAAACCTTGGGTCCTGCCATCCATGTGGATGTTACTTTACGCTCAGCCTTTCATGGAAACGTTATTCCCTGGTGGCTGTGGCTCTTCCACTAATGCTCCTGACACAAAGCACAAATGGTTCAGGAATGGTTTAAGTAGCACAACGAGTTTGAGGAGTTGACTTGGCCACCAAATTCCCCAGATCTCAATCCAATTGGATGTGCTGAACAAAATATCCGATTCATAGAGGCCCCACCTTGCAACTTAAAGGACGTACAGGATCTGCTGCTAACATCTCGGTGCCAGATACCACAGCACACTTTCAGGTGTCTGGTTGAGTCCATGCCTCGACGGGTCAGGGCTGTTTTGGCAATAAAAGGGGGATCTACACAATATTAGGGTCATAATGTTATGCCTGATCGGTGTCTGTTTTGCCATTATGGAAAACAGATGTGGTGAAAACAATGCAAGAAACATGTATGAGTCTTTTAATGCTTATTGAACCAGTTTTTGTACAGCTCAAATGATGAAAAATGGGTTTCAAAGCATCATGCACAAACCATAGTCTCTATGCAGATATAAACCTATATGCAGAGATTTTTAAGTGTAATTCATAATATACACCCCAAAAATTTAGAGTAAAAAGGCAGATAATCGAATTTTCATGGGCAAATGTTCAGATATAATCTCTTCTTTCAGTGTGAATAACCAACTTGGACTGGAGTATGAAACCACGATGTGCTCGAACTCACATAATATTACAATTACACGTACAATAAAGTTATTTATTAAAACTTTGGCATTAATTACAACTCTCGACATGTAAAAAGGTGGTTCAACATCACTAAACAGGATTTTCAGTACTAATCCAAATTGAACAATCACAGTGTAGACAACTATTTATTTTAACGCGCTCTTGAAATCGCTGCAAATGTTACCACATCCCTTATCGTAGCTCAATTATTTTCAAGTAACAAAAGACTTACTTTAATAAAAAGAAAAAAAAGAAAGAGATTTACATCAGCTACAAACTGGACCCCACAAATACTACTGCCGCTGAAAATCCATAAGGTAAAACAAGCTCGAACTGCGAGACATTTCTGTTGTAATAAATAGAGCTGGAAATTTGACTGAATATCTTGTTTAGGAGATTAAGAACAACCACAGCACAGAATAACAGAAAACAAGAACAAAATCAGTGCCAAAGGAACATTATGCCATTGTAAATCTCAGTTGCACTACAGTACAAACATTCATCGGTCCTTATTCATGAAACAAGCAAATTAATGTGAAAATCGTTCGTAAATAACTCATTTACAAAATTATTTTGTTCTGCTCATGTTTCAGAAACAAGGGCCATAGTTTGAAACCCAGCCTGTGATCTAATTAATTATCGATAACAACAGGGCGAACAATCACCATCCTCTTCTAATCGGTTTCATTGCACTCTGAGCTCATCATATTTTTGCAGTGTGGAGAAACAACTGTTCAAGCTGTGAACGCTGTAACATTGTTTAATATCACTGATATTCATGTCCAAATCCTTCAAACTGACATAAACTAATATTGGGTATCGATTTCGCAAGCATGAAAGGCACAATAAACTGATCATAGATCAGTACTTGAAGTTGTTACACATATGAGACTCCTGGTACCATAGAAGAAAAACAATTCATAAAAGAAAAAAAAAAAGATATTGGCTCATTAATGGCTGCAAATTAAATGTATGGGTTGAGAACTTCCAGTCGCCCTTTTGACCCTGTATGACATCACGAGTTTCGTCTCTAAGAGCGTCACGTTTAGAATGAATGCACTGCAGTCGTTTCCCTGGCAACCACGGAATGTGGACGATCCTCTGCTTCCTGCTTTACAGTTCATCTTTAGGAAGTGCTTCCTCGTCTTCTTCCTCCTCTGGAGGCTCGTCTGTGTCGTCATCCTCCTCTTCCTCCTCTCCTTCATCCTCCTCTTCCTCCTCTGCTTCTGTGCTCTGTTCCTTGTTCTTCTCCTCATCCTCTTTGCGCTTCTTCTCATCCTGTTCATCCTTCATTTTCTTCTCGGGACCCTGTGGCAGGACAGACAATATGTCAACTAAGTTTTATTGCTTAAACTGTATGTAAGAAATGTATTTCAATGAATCATAAAATGGCCCTGATGTCACTAGACATTAAGAAATCATGTTCATTTCAAATACTTCACTGACAACAGTAGTCCGGCCAGGATATTGTCATTTAAAAGTTGTTGTTGCAGCCCTCAACTGATGTTGATGTTTTGGCCTTAAGCTCCGCCCTCCACCTAATCAACCGATCACGAAGTCAGTAGTGTTTTGGCATCCCGGTTGCCAGATCTGCTCTAGTTACCACAGCAGCAAATCTATAAATGTTCCTGCTAATCCTGCAACCAATCTGGCAACCTCGAGTCAGGAGGAGGGGCATACACAGCTCTACAGTCATTTGAAGGTGATTGCAGTACCAGTTTTGGCCACAACCTTACACTTCCTTTAAGATATATTCACTAGTTTAGCAACATGCATAAATTGCGATACACTTCAAATCAAAATCACTGATGAGGATCAAAGTAGCCGTCCTATTTAGACAGTGATGCAGCTTACTAGGTTTGAAACCAAATCTTAAAGTCTTTACTGATTGCCTTGTGTACTATATGACAATCATAGGCTTTTATACAGAAGTTAGTGTATGGAAGCGTGTATGCATCTCATACCTTTGTAGCACCCCATGTTTCGTTTCCGAAATCCTCAGCTTCCTTCACATCGTCGCTGATGAGGAAATTGTCAAAAATAGTGCCAGACTTCACCTGGATTTACAAAACAGAAATAAAACATGTTTAATGAGAGCGTTGTATACACAGTTCTAAGGTTCTCTAAGGTTGTAATTGCTGCATAACATTCATTGTGTCTGCTTTACTGAATACGTGTGTGTACTGTGAAAAGCGCCTCCTAGTGGTTCAATGCACAAACTGTGTTGAAGGATTGGTTCACCCAACAATGAAAATTATCCCATCATTTACACCCCCTCAAGCCATCCTAGTTGTAGGACTCTTCTTTCAGGGAATACAATCAGTTATTACAAATAATATCCTGGCTCTTCCGAGCTTTATAATGGTAACGTAGTTTTGTACCCCGAAAAAAGTGCACCAATCCAACTCAAAGTACTCCATACAGTTCCAGTGGGTTAATAAAGGCCGTCTGAAGTGAAGCGATGTGCTTTTGTAAGAAATATCTATATTTAAAACTATAATCGCTGGCTTCTGGCAACGGATGCATGCGTTCACGAGTCGAGTTCCAGCGGGAAGAGTAACCTCCGACCCGACGCATGATGTTTCTTAATTTTCTTTTAAAGTTTTTGTTTTAGACTTAATTTGTGACTGGAGTTGTGCTTTGCCTAGTAAGGCCCCGATCAGACAGAACGAGGCGCACCGCACTGCCTTTTTAGGTTGACTTTTTTTAATTTAGAAAAGAGCAGTGCACCGTTTTCTTTTTTATGTTGCTAGGAAACCCTCTAATCAGCTTATTATTGTTATTATTATTATTATTAAGTGACCGTCACTACAACGGAAGGCCTGCCTCTCCATTCATTAGACTGGATGGACAAAAAAAAAAAATGCAATGACGTTGGGCGCTTCTCTTGATTTTTTTTTCAACTTCATGCACTCAGAGCGTTCCTTCAAAAACGCGAGGCGCATAAAAAAAAAGTAAATGCATTAAAAAAAAAAAAGGCGCTTCTCACTGCAAAAATGTATTCTGTCTGATTGGGGCCTTACGCTGCGCCTACATTATGCATCAGGTCAGAGGTCACTCTTTCGTTTGCCGGAAGGAGGAGCTAATTTAGTCCCTCCAAAAGGCGTTCCTGGAACTAAAATCATTCCAGTTCCTGCGGTGCAAACTAATACTTCCCACAATAGTTCTAGGAACTAATATCACTGCAAAGCCAGGATATTTAATATAACTGTTTGGCTGAAAGAAGAATGTCATACACCTAGGATGGCTTGTGAGTGAGTGAATTAGGAGTTTATTTTTATTTTTGTGTGAACTATCCCTTTAAGCATGATGAGACGTTGACACATTGGCATGAACTGACAAACAGTCATAACACTTCTAAAATGGATTTCCTTTGTAACTTGCTATTTTAAATTTTATTGTGTTTTTGTAATTTTAATAGTCTTTTTTATGTCTATATAGTTTTTAGTTATACATTTCAATTTGAGTTTCATTCATTTTAGTACATCAAGTTAAAAGAAAAAGAAATGTTTCCTTAGTATCTGACTTTGTTTCAATTAATGATTATTTTACTTCAAGTAACAAATGTTTATGGTTTTAGTTTTGTTAACAATATAATGATTAATAACCACAAAAAAATATAAATAATGCCTCTGAAATGGCTTAAAGGTGTGAGAGGAACTATAATTTAGTAATTGTGGCAACATAGACTGGAAAATGTTTATTTCAAGAATTACAATTCAGTAAAGAGAAACTGGAGTAAAAAACTGGCAACTGGAGTTAAAAAGCAGTACATATATAATGATCAACACAATATTCACAATTTGCTTGTCAAAATCATTGTATGAACATTATTCAAACTGACAATATTCAGTAAATCACATATAAAGCGAACGCATGATTTTTAAGGGGTCATACGATTTTTAAACATTACCCTGAGGTGTATTTATAATGTTCTCCGTCATAAGAAAATAACAGAAACACTAAGGCACTCTCTTACCTGCCAGAGATCCAGCCCAATGACTCCAATGTTGTCGAATTTGTAGATCTGGGAATCAGGACTGTATTCAGGGTTGTCGATTTCAGGATGTACCCAGACGCCCTTGTAGTTCGGGTTGTCGATCTGCTTGGGTTTCCACTCTCCCTGCGCCGTAACAGAGGGATAAATTAAGATCAGAGGACTAAACAGTTCACAGAGCAGAAATCATCTTCTAGAAGGTCAATCTGAACCTTGTACTCTGGGTTTGGGATCATGGCCGGTTCCCACTCTCCATCCATATCTTCATCCCAGTCCTCTGGCTTCTTGGCATCGGGATCGGGAATATTCTCGGGCTTATCCCAGTCCTGACAAAAACCAGTTACATTTAATCATTTAGCAGACGCTTTTATCCAAAGCGATTTACAAAAAGGGGAGAGCAATAGAAGCAACAAAACAAACAAGGGCAACAACCTGCAAGAGCTGTAAGAAGTCTCGGTTAATCAAGCACAGTACACAAACAAATGTATTAAAAAATGTTTTCCCCCCCCAAACAAAAACAGAAAATTTAATTGGATAGTTAAAGGGATAGTTCACTTTAAAATGAAAAATCTTTACTCACCCTCAAATTGGTTCAAACCTGTGTGAATTTCTTTCTTCAGCTGAACACAAGGGAAGATATTTTGAAGAATGTCAGTAACCAAACAGTTACCTGGAGCCATTGACTTCCATAGTATTTTTTTCCTACTATGGAAGTCAATGGCTCCAGTTAACTTTTTGGTCACTGACATTCTTCAAAATATCTTCCCTTGTGTTCAGCTGAAGAAAGGCATTCATACAGGTTTGAACCAACTTGAGGGTGAGTAAAGGATGACAATTTTCATTTTAAAGTGAACTATCCCTTTAAGAGCTAGTCTTTATTGGTCAGGTGCAACACCAGACAACAGCAGAGTTCATGAAACGGACCAGGCTGTGAGAAAACCGGTGATATGAAGCAGGATCATGAAACAGAATCAGACCTCAGGTTTGGTGTCCGTCTCGTCGTCGATCTTGGCACGGTCGTCCCAGTCCTCAGGTTTCTTGGCTTCAGGGTCCTTGATCTTCTTTGGGGGTAGGATGTCCCAGTCCTCCTCCAGAGAGCCAGACTCCACCTTCTCATTGTCGATCTTCACCTCGTACGTCTGATCCGAATTCAGGATCAATGTGTACAAGTGAGTCAATTCATCATCCTGGAGAGAAAGACAGAGTTAATTTAGTGCAAATTTAATTCTATGACTTAAGGCTGCATGGTTAATCATATTTTATTCATGAGAGGAGGTAATTTTGTACATACATTTGTGTGAATTTGACCATTTGAGCACAATTTGGTTCTCGCAAGCGCGCCGTCTCTCAGAGAGTGCCGAGTGGTTTAAACACAAGCAAGACTTTAAAAGTCTTTTAGTGACAATGTGACACTGCCTCAAATGTGCAAGTGACAATTCCTGTGTAACAGACCAGCTCTTAGTGCAGCCACGATGTGCTGATGTGAAGCCATTAGTGCATTTTGAGAGGGAAAGAGAGAGCAGTGCGCGCAGTGATTCACTCACGCTGTCTGGGAAATTACGTCTCACAGAAAGTTTCCAAATGACTTTAAGTTATATAAGAAATATGAATTGTACCTCACCTTCAGCATTATAATTGTTTAACCCACGCTGGACAGAGAATGAGACCATAGAGACTGCATGTCATAGAGACAGAGCAAATTTAGGCCACGCCCACACTGGGGGTAAAACAATCCAACTCTCTGCATTGCATGAAACAGTCTCCTTGTCATTTCTTTCTTATAACAAAAAACAGAACTATGTCTAAAAGCTGTTATGTGACAAGGTGTACAGCTAAAAAGCTGAAGAAAAAAAAAACAGAACTAAGTTTTTATAAGCTGTCGACCCAAAAAACGAGCATTAAAGGAGTGGTAACAGGCAATATGACGTAAGCTTCAGCAGGAAGAATGGGTCAATTTTGGGAACCTGACACCCAGTATGCCTACGTGTGCAGTAAACATTGTCAAATATCCAAATGTCAGTTTTATATATGATATTTCCTGTCGCTGATCATGTTCCCCTCCAGTGGGCGTCGTTCTCAGTGTAATATAGCATGTCGCACTGTCTCAATTGCCTGTATCCACTTTTGTGTCCTAAACTCTTATAAAAGCTTATAAACCACTTAAAAACTTCTGGGTTTCTGGTTCTGTTTTTTTAGCTTGTTTGCTGTACACCTTGTCACATATCAGCTATTAGACATTGTTCTGTTTTTTGTTATAAGTCAGAAATGACAAGGAGGCCGCTTCACACAATACAAAGTCAATAGAGACGATTGGTTTGGTTTGTCACTCTGTCTCTATGCTATACCCCTCACGACAGGTGCGTGTCGTCAGCATGAGATCGGCCTTCATAAAGACCGTGGATCAAACCTCCCAACACGATTACCGGACGATGCCTGATCCATTTTATAAGGGTTATGTCTACAGTGAAGCATTGCGGTGGACGATGACATCGGGGGGTTGTGCTTGAGCGTTAATCTCTGTTAATGTGGCACGCATCTGAAGAAAGAACGCCCATGGAGGCTTTAGATAAAACTACTAGAGGATATAGCGCTAAAATATCATTACCACAAACGAGTGCTTGTGGTGTGATCCACACCGCTGTTTTGATGCGGACCACCATTTTAATACATCATCGGTTTAGTTCGTATAAAACATCTAGTAGCCTATATTTGTTTGCCATTTTTTGCACAATAAAATCTTTAGTGTTTACATTGTGTTCATTGAGCTGTTTTGAATGTAATTTGAATTGTGATCGGGAAGAACTTCCTAATTTGAAGGGCAATTTTGCGCACAAGTTAAATTTGCATCTTTGGAATGAAAACATGGCAATTGTTGGAAAGTTGGTGTCATTAATCCAGCTTTTATCCACCTAAATGTCAGTGCATTACATTGATAATGTAACTGACTTAATTCTAGTTGTAATATCATTAACTCACCTTGCATTTGATCTCTTTCTTGATGAGGTGGTTCTTGCCTTTGTAGTTAAAGATGACATGAACCTTCTTGGTGCTGTAGCCGCAGATATCAGGCCCTGTTGACAAGAAAATACTGATAAACTAGCCAAGGCTATGCATTTTCACAAACACATGGATGTAGGGCGTTAACCGGTCGACGTACCGAACATGACATAATACTGGGAGTCGCCGTGCATCTCAGCCTGGTTGAGATCAGCTGGGAAGACTTTGACATATCCACCTCCGCAGTCGATCTTCTGCTCGTGTTTGACGGTAAACTGGATGACCAGGGATTTGTCCTCATTGCTGAAGGGCTCGAAGCGGGCGGAGGTGGCGTAGAAACGTGCATCCTGACTGGTCTGCAGACCTGTTGGTGGACACAGTGAATATAATCCTTCGTTTCTTTGCTAGTTGTTTCTAGGGATGAGCTTAGGAAAATGCTTACCCTTGTCTTTCTCAGCATCTCCATAGAAGTTTCCAGCGGTCAATTTAAACTGCCCGTAGTCAGACTTGTGCTCCGAGTTCACCCATCGACTCTTCCAGGCGTCTGAGAATTCAGAGAATTAAAGTTAGAAGCACAAAAACAACAGTTACATTGTCAACTTACCAACCCGAATTGTATGAGAAGGCATTTATCTAGCTTTTTATCAATGAACTTGAAGAGGAAATGAAAGGAATTTATGAGGGTGTTCCTGTTTATGAGGGTGTTCCTGTTCTTGCAATCTCATTTGATAGACAGTTTGCATGTGCAAATGCTAGGTTTGCTTTCGTTTTGCACAAGCAAAAATATGCCCCTGGTATATTGGATTAAAATTGGTTTACATCACTTCTGCATAATTTGATTGTGTCGCGAGACATATTTTGCTACTTTCAATTGCTGTCCAGCTTCAGGGGGTCTCAGTGGGCGTGGCCTTCTCATTCAAAGAAAGCTTTCTATTGGACAAACATTTGGACACACCCCTGAGTGCAAGACGAGTCATCAGAACCTTTGGTCCATTGGCTCGGAAAATAGGACAAAAATATCTACTAACTTTTAGGAGTACAACCAAAGAAAATACAACCAACTACAGTTACATTTAATAAATAAACTGGATATTTTAACCTTAAAATATTGATTTTATTTTCAAAAAAGTAAAGGAAAAATCCATCTGCAAGAAAGAAAGAAAGAAAGAAAGAAAGAAAGAAAGAAAGAAAGAAAATTGCGAATGGTTTCATTTTTGCTCTGACAAACTATGCATAATCCAATACTGTTAATGAGTAATAATATTCACTTTTCTAGCATAACAAAAGGATATCAATAAACGGTAGCCCATTTTAATGTCACTCATTAATGTTGTGACCGACAAATCAACCGTGACATGCAACTTAATGATTCACTTACCCCCATCCAGAAACTGCTCTTTAAAGTACACTTCTGCATTGGCCGCCAATGCCAATAACGCAACAGAAACACACTGGAATAATGTAATAATTTGCATTTTTGATAATTTGTGGAATTAAGCCCGCACACTCCCTCTCTCCCTCTCGCGCTGCTGCTCTCGGGGTTTATCCGTGGCTCGAGAGAAGCGCGTGGCTGCACAGATGTCTGCCGCTCATTGGTAGACAGCCGACACTCTCGACCAATCACAAGAGACCACGAAGTGCATGGCTCGCCTTCACACCGGATATTGAATCCGCCTCTTGTGCTGTTCTCCGATCAGCTGTTACTGTATACACTGACGTGTGGTCTCGATGTCTGACTGGACAACACTGACTCAGGATCAGTTTCCAGGACAAGACCAGCGAGTGTGAAAATGTCAGTCAACCGGCCAAGACGACTACGCGGAAAACGGAGCTTAAACAAATACGGGGTTATGTTTTCCTCAAAATACAGCCCACTCTTCTCTGCTTTATCTTTAGACTTTGATATGATGAAACTGTAAAAGGCAATACACTGCATACTGTGTTTCAAGCTCTTCAGAAACGTCTGCTGTATGACAAACCCAAACAATTAATTCAAATCTAAGACTAAAATATTTTAAAATATATTTTTTTAGGTAAATTAGGTCAACCCAAGACATTTCCAATAACTAAATGGGTCTTTATAAAATATTAGAAACCTTTAAAAAAAGGCCAAATTGTGATGGCTAGACGACTGGGTCAGAGCATCTCCAAAACTGCAGCTCTTGTGGGCTGTTCCCGGTCTGCAGTGGTCAGTATCTATCAAAAGTGCTCCAAGGAAGGAACAGTGGAGAACCTGCCGAGGCTCATTGATGCACGTGGGGAGTGAAGGCTGGCCCGTGTGGTCCGATCAAACAGACGAGCTACTGGAGCTCAAACTGCTCCAGAAGTTAATGCTGGTTCTGATAGAAAGCTGCCAGAATACACAGAGCATCTCAGTTTGTTGTGTATGGGCCGCCCCATAGCTGCAGACCATAGCTGCAGACCAGTTATGCCCAGGGTTATGCCCAGGGTATGACCAGGGTGCCCATGCTGACCCCTGACCCCGCCGAAAGCACCAACAGTGGCACGTGAGCATCAGAACTGGACCACAGAGCAATGGAAGAAGGTGGCCTGCCCTGGTCTGATGAATCACGTTTTCTTTTACATCACTTGTATGGCCGGGTGCATGTGCCTGGCTTACCTGGGGAACACATGGCCCCAGGATGCACTATGGGCAGTAGCAAGCCGGTGGAGGCAGTGTGATGCTTTGGGCAATGTTCTGCTGGGAAACCTTGGGTCCTCCATCCATGTGGATGTTACTTTACACCCTTTGATGGAAACGGAGCTTGTCAAAGTCTCAAGATAGAATCAGGATTATGTGGATCACAACGCTACAAATCTAGATTTGATGTTTAAAAAGTAATGTTGACCTGATCTGAATCTTTAGATATCAGGGTTTTGGGAGTTTTAATTGAATTAGGATGGAATTATCCAGGCAATAGGTTTTGCAGGACTGTATTGTTTTGTTTTCAGAAGAAATAAGCTCTTCACTAATAGACTTGATAAGAAAAACAAGGAAGTATATTGCATATTAAGGCTGATTCATGCATTTACACTTGTTCAGGTAATAGAAATTGGTCATTTTTTCAGGTATGGCACATTTGGAGCTTAACAGCCATATTCACTCTCATTGTATGCAAAAGAACTGTGGATATTCTGCTCAGAGGTAGATAAAGTACACAACTATATTACTTGAGTAAAAGTAAAAGTACTACTGGTCAAATATTACTCCGTTACAAGTGAAAGTTGTAAAAACAGATTTTTACTCAAGTACAGAAGTATTTGTTTTCAAAAGTACTTAAGTATCAAAAGTAAATTTCCTTTTTTATGCCAATGCATTATTTTATTATTGTTGTATAAATGTACACTGTCATCATGTTTTAAGCCAGTCAGTGATGCTCCATATGACATACTAGCATACGACAAACTCAAACTCATTTAAATACTTGTAGAAAAGTTACAAAGCTCTTTACAAAGCTGCTGTCACTTTAAGGCCAAATGCACGGATCCAATACACTGATACACATCTGATATTCTCCCAACTTTACTCTTCTCTTTCTCCCAGACGTTTATATTGTTAATATTTTATAAGACATGGATCAAGTGTATGCCAACTAAACTAATATGTTTTTTGTTTTTTTTACTGAAACATACTTTCAAAGTATGGCTATGGGTGCACACACTTGTGCGTAAGAACCGTCTTCTTCCATTTTGCTATGAACTGATCAATGTTCAAAAAATGTTGGGAAAATGTATATGACCCTGTGGTGTGGCAAGCAGCGGGGCAAGGGACCGCGAGAGCAGGCCGGTGACGAGTGGTAATGAGTACCAGCTGCGTGACACACCGGTCTCGTCTCGCGGCCAGGTGACGGGAGCATAAAAGAAGGAGCAAAGGCAGCGGAAGACGAGAGAGGACCAGGCCTGGATTTTATGTTGAGTTTTGTTATGTGTGTGTGGGCAGTCGTTCGTGAGGGGCTGCCCGCGGTTTACTTTCGTTTGTTTATTTAATAAAAGTTGTTAAACGTTCGCCGGTTCCTGCCTCCTTCCTTCCATCGAAGAACCCCGTTACAGACCCTATAAGAGCGATTACTGATAGACTGTCTGCAACAACAAGAAAAAAACTTTTTAAAAAAGGAAAAAAATCCACCGACTTTCAGAGCTGCTACAGAAACGACTTTCGACCTTGATAGAAATGTAGTGGAGTAAAAAGTACGTCATAAATACATCATATTTGTCTTTAAAATGTAGTGAAGTAAAATTTCTAAGTTTCAAGAAAAAATAATATTAAAGTAAAGTACAGATACTCAAAAAGTGTACTTAAGTACAGTACTCAAGTAAATGTACTTAGTTACTGTCCACCTCTGAAAAACAGTCACCAATTCAAGTTGCAACCTGGCTAGAACACGCTTAGTTTCGGTGGGGAGCCAGGATTTGAGAATGGGACGCTACAGTGGAAGAGATGTGTTCTGGCTTGATAAAACGGTCCATATGGAAAGGAAGCAAATTCTGAGAGGTTCATAATGCCCCTCAGAATGAGCTACCGCCTGTATTGCATTATAGTGTACTCAAACTATAGCAACTCTCTCCCACATATTCTGCTAGTGTGAAAACACCCTACTGGCCTCACTAAATAATCTCCCAATAACAATCAATTTTTTCCAAAAAGGTCTCACTTTCATGTAACTCTAATACAGGCCTGTGAGTAAACTACTAAAACTGGCCTTCCTACAGCATCCTCTAATAACAATCAAGTTTTTCAAAAAACAGTCACCAATTCACCTTACATCCTGGCTAGAACCCACATAGTTTTGGTAGGAAGCTAGGCTTTGGCCATGGGACGCTACAGTAGAAGAGATGTGTTCTGGCTTGATAAAACGGTCCTTTAGGAAAGGAAGCAAATTCTGAGAGGTTCATAATGCCCCTCAGAATGAGCTACCAGCTGTAGTGCCTTATAGTGTACTCAAACTATAGCAACTCTCTCCCATATATTCTGCTAGTGTGAAAACACCCTACTGGCCTCAATAAATAATCTCCCAATAAAAATCATTTTTTCCCCAAAAAGGTCTCACTTTCATGTAACTCTAATGCAGGCCTGTGAGTAAACTACTAATTTGGAGGTATCACACACCCATAACTTAACCCTAACATGCCAGGAGTGCAGAAACAGTGTTTGTGCATATAGCCCGGCTTCCAGATATGAAATATGGATTTGTCTTTCTTTTTTTTTTCTTTTTTTATTCATTTTATATTTCCTTTCAAGAAGAATATTGCCTGTAGTCTGTACCTCTCACTAAGAGAAACCAGATGCTATCAGAATGTTTTGGGAAACCTTCTGGTTAGAACTGGAGCTTAATCAGCTCCAACCTTGGAGAGACTGTGTATCTTTGTATGTGCACAATATTCTGTGTTACAGATCAGTGTTGAGGTTGTGTACAATGGGCATCCTGAGGGTGATGGGTGGACATGTTGTTCTGGGCAAGCTGACGCCTGCTCCAGATCTGGAAGGTCACTACGGGCCTACTTCTGGGGTGGAAGCTTCAACACGTGATGGACACGTGCACGTGCAGCTGACAATGTGTGGAAATTTACCATTATTGTTCATTTTCTCTGAGCCAATCAGAATAATTTCAACTTGCAATAATGACATGGATAGACCTTGAAAAGAGTCTAACTGTTGGGACAATTGTATGTACGGTACGACGAGACAGAGAGAGAGGGAGCGCGGCCTACAAACTCCTGGTGAGACTTAAAGCTGGCTTCTGCTGATGAAACTACAAACTATTCTTCAGTAACATTTTCTTTTAATTAATTGCACTCCTGACTCTTGGTCTTCATTTTTCACTACTGGTCTTGGGTCATCATTAACTGTTAACCCCAAACAAAAGGCACTTGCAGGTAAGCATATTATCAGGAACTTTCAATTGCAGAATAAATTGATCATGTCAAATACACCTGCCAGTATATAAGTATAAACTTTATTCAAAAAGAGAAAATGTTATCCTTTGGGAATCGATTGGTAGTTGAAACTAGTAGTAGCACTACAGAACTAAGAAATTTACAAAATAATACAGCATGCATACGAATATATAGTACACAATCTCTCTCTCTCTCTCTCTCTCTCTCTCTCTCTCTCTCTCTCTCTCTCTCTCTCTCTCTCTCTCTCTCTCTCTCTCTCTCTCTCTCTCTCTCTCTCTCTCTCTCGTTTATTTCTGTGATCAAAGCTGAATTTTCAGCATCATTATTCCAGTCTTCAGTGTCACATGATCCTTCTGAAACTATTCTAATATAATGGTTTATTAATGTTTGAGACAGTTGTGCTGCTGAATATGTTTTTATAACCTGTGATACTTTTACAGGATTCTTTAATGAATAAAAACAGCATTTATTTAAAATAGAAATAGTTTTGAACAATATACACTGCGTTTAAAAGTTTGGGGTCAGTAATTGTGTTAACTTGATAAAAAGTGATATAAAGATTTATATTGTTAGAAGAGATTTCTATTTGGAATAAATGCTGTTATTTTTAACTGTTTATTCATCAATGAATTCTGAAAAAAAGTATCACAGGTTCCAAAAAATATTAACCAGCACAAAACTATATAATTTTAATTTCTTCTGCAACATTGCATCAGTTCCTGATGGATACAGTTTTCTATCATTGTAGGCCCCGTTTCACTCTGAAATGTCACATTGCAGAAGTAAAATTGCAACTGCTGCCGTAAGAGTTCGTTCATATTGACATAGCCTACTGGGAATTTGTGGATCTTGAGCTATTTAGAATTTGTTGAAGTTCAATTGAGCAGCTCTAGATGGCGCTGTAACTCAACTTCCTGAATAATGAAGGACAAACTAAAGCATGGCTTCTGATGCCAACAGGTATGTGGAGCTGTGCAGGGCTCGACATTAAGCATGTCTCCTTCGGACAAGTAGGCTAAATCGGTCATTCACTTGTCCAAGTAAAAATGTGCTTGTCCGGAAAAAGTTAGGTGTGTGTGTGTGTGTGTGTGTGTGGTAAATATAACTTATTCTGAAGCAATATTCCCACAAGTGTTCAATCAGCTTTGACATATTTTAAATCTGCATATCTGTGATAGTTTACCTTTTATAAAGGGCATCCCCCCCATCTTATTAAATATAAGCTATGCTTCAGGTTTCATATTATATTCTTAAATTCGATCTATACATTAAATAAGACACTATAGGGCTGTTACCAACTGAATAATTTACACGGAAAAATTACAACTGCATTAAATGTTATGATATTTGTATTTTTTAATAAACAAAATAAATGTTGAAAAGTGTATGAAACTAAACCACCAGTAGGTGGCAGCAGATGAGTCTTAATGAGTGAGTCATTAGGTCATTAATTCAAACAGTTCATTCAAGAATGAGGCAGTCGCAGTCGCTATGGTCGTTTACAGACAGGTAATTGACTCTTTGATTCAACCGATTCATTCAAACACTGAATCATTAGTAACACGTGAGAGGCGATACGGTTCTGCTGTTTGGAACTTTGTTGCTTAGAATCTTTGGGACTATTTTCACTTCTGAAATTGAACAAAAACACTCAATATTGCATCTAAAATGTAAGTAAATAAATGTTAATTAATGGTTTATGGAGCTGTCATATGAAATCAGTGTCATTTTCAATCGTGATGGTATTCAGGAAAAGCACACATTTGGTTGAGTGATGCTGTTTAACTGTATCATGTTATAAATGGCGCTCATGTGTTGTGTTTTCTCCTCGAGATGCGCGAACGCGTTGCTACCGTCAGTTCATTACATTATATATTATCCATATCCACTATCAATCACCACTTGCATTAAGCAATCAGCATTTTGGTGATTTATTGGCTATTTTTTTTGTTATTGGTATTTTAATCAGTCTGTTGGGCAAGTAAAATTCTCTTTTCACATGTCCCTTCGAGAAATCCACTTGCCCCGGACAAGCGTTAATGTCGTGCCCTGTAAGTTGTACATTATATTACATACTTTCTCTCATGAAATGGAATATTAGTGTACTACTTGTTTTTTTCATGAGACTATGCTGTTTTATTCAGGGAGTAGGCTATAGTTATTATTTAAGGAAAAAACACAGTTGTTTTGCTTTTTAAGTCCAAATTTTTAGACAGTCCACTTTTAGACATTCTACTAGGGCTGTAACGATACACCAAACCCACGATTCGGTTCGTATCACGATTTTTGACCCACGATACGATACAAACCTCGATATGGGGGGACAAAACAGTTTTATTCTGTACAGTATTCTGTAGCCTATTTTGCCGTCAATACCATATATCTGTATGGTCAATAGGCTACTGCCAACGTTTTCTTTGCGATACCAATAGGCAATATATATTTAACATGAAGGCCTCCTGTACATCAATACCAACAGAAGCGCCGCGTCAGACACGCTTCTGGTGTGCAAAGAAAGAGAAAACGCCACGCAGCCGCCCCGCGGATGACACGCAACAGAAACGCCACGCTCACACCACGTTGCCAGCCGGTTGGGGAAGCTTCTTGAAACACTTACGACAAATTGTGTGGGTCTTGTCAACTACACGATTGCCATCCTTGTTCTCCACCGGGTGGCTGAAATGTTGCCATACTGCTGACTTAAAAGTTGGACCTGGACAGGAAGGATAATTCTGGGAGTTGGAAGGGGTGTGTCGCGATTCTGCCTTCTCAGATCGCGATACAGGTTCGTGGACCTGCGTATTGCGATTTCGATTTCATATCGCATATCGTTACAGCCCTACATTCTACTAACTATAAGCAAAGACTTTAGGTCTATATGAAGACTTATGATTACTTATGAATGGGAGACTGCAATGCCCAATATGAGGAATAAGCCCCGCCTTCGCTTTGCCAGTCTAAAACAAATACGTTTTTTGTCATGGTTCGAGCGTTTAGATACAAACTTAATGAGACCTTTGTTGTCAGATTTCATTGGTGATTTGGAATATGAAATTTAATTGTAAGCTTGGCGAAGAGATTGGGAGAATTTGATGTTTCCCCATTCAAAGAGATAGGAGCTGCACTTGGATGCCCGAGGCGTTTCAAAGATGGCCGCCGAGTGAAATGACGGCTGCATCCGAAACCTGGAAAATGCTGCCTTCGGAGGGCACATTTCAAGGCAGGAAGGCATCAAGCCACGTCCGAATCTAATGTTTGCTTCACTTTCTGTCCTGTCTCCTGAGATACCGTCATCTGATCGATTTTTGAAGGCAGCATTTGGCTGTGTCCGAAAACCTAGGCAGCTGACTCGTTGCCTCGCTACCTGATCAGACAATGGCTTGTATGGCACAGGATTGTTGGATATCAAAGGCAGCGAAGGATTCATGCATGCTGCTTTCAAAAAGAGATCAGATAAAGGTATCTTAGTAGACGGGAAGTGAAGCAAACATTAGATTCGGACGTGGCTTGTTGCCTTCCTGCCTTGAAATGTGCCCTCCGAAGGCAGCATTTTCCAGGTTTCGGAACAAGCCATTGTCTCATAAGGCAGCAAGGCAACGAGTCAGCTGTCTGGTGCTGCGTTCCACTCCACTTTAAGACACGCACTTGCAAACTTCCCTAAGCACTTCCCCTTGGGGGAATCCCTGCTGCCATTTTGAAGTGTGTTCCACTTCGTGAAGTGGACAAGGGAAGTTTGTATGGACAGACCCTTGCTCCCTCGATTTTGACCGAGTGAGCGAGTCTACTTCATATGTACACTTCAGGCAGCTTCATATACCACAATGCAACGCGATTGTGACGTCACCACATATCGCGTTTAATTTACCCCACCACAAACAACTATAACTATTTTTAAAAACATTTAGAACAACCCAAACACATCCATATACATATAGAATGCTGCATTAAACAATTTCGTAAAGGTAAAAAATAAATAATATATCAACTCCATAGTGGATTCCAAGTGATCAAGGGCTTAGGGCGTTCCAGTTCAGTCCATTTGCAAAGTTTCCGCCAGTAGTGGGCACTCATACAACGTAGGCATGACGCACATCCGAGTGAACGAGATGGAGGGAAGTTTGCGAGTGAAGGGCATGATAAAAACGAACTGGAACGCAGCATAGGTTTTAAGGTCGCAGCCGACTTGTCTGGAAATATAAGTATCTTTGGAACTGCCATTACTAGAGTATTAACTTAAAGGGTTAGTTCACCCAAAAATGAAAATTATGTGATTAATGAAAGACGTGGTCTGTTTTCAATCCACGATCAGTGACACTGCTGAAGTGTTATATGGTGCGCCCGAGCTTCTTTATAGTCTGAGGGAGATGCACATTGTAAACAAAACAACCTTCGCAAACATGTCTAAGGATTTCGGCACAGAGGAAGACTGTGTGCTTTTTTGCTCAGCCATATTTATTTGAACCAGAATACACGGGCGCACCAGATCACACATTATCAGCGTCACTATGGAGTAGGGCTGTGTATTGCCAAGACTCTGGCGATACAATACGTATCACGATACAGGGGTTACGATACGATATATTGCAATATATTGCGATATTGTAAGAGAAGCAAAATATATTGCGATATTTCTTTTTTTGTTTTTTATAATTTAAAAGAATAAAGAACACAACCATAAGCCTAAAACACGAGACAAAGTATTTTATTTAATTAATACAGTATAATTTTTATCACTAATCATATGCAATGTGCAATCTAAGTTGAGGGAAATGTAAAGTTACTGCAGGATTCTTTGTGTATATGTTTTAAAGGTTCACAGTATAGCAGTGGCTATTTAACAACAGAAAGTGCAGTCCATTTCATGACTGAATGACTGTCTGTTTTATATTTAACACAGTAGCCCCGATCAGACAGAACGTGTTTTTGCAGCGAGAGGCGCCTTTTTTGAATGGATTTCGTTTGACAGAGAGCGTTATGCGCGCTGCTTATGCGCCCTGGGCGCCTCGCGTTTTAGAAGGAGTGCTCCGAGCGCATGAAGTTGAAAAAAAGTCAACTCTGAGCGGAAAAGCGTGCAACATCATCGCGCTTATGTTCTGTTGTCCAAACTAATGAATGAAAAGGCGGGCCTTCCGTTGTCTTGACCGTTACATTGATTTGACTGACAGTACAGGTGATTCGGGGGTTGCCTAGAAACATTAAAGCGCACTGCTCATTTTTGAATGAAAAAACGCCAAACAAAAAAGGGAGTGCAGTGCGCCTCGCGTTTTCGAACCTGAAAAACGCGTTCTGTGTGATCGGACCCTAAAGCTGTTTTCTATAAAGCAGTCTATTGTATAAAGTGCTATTTCAAGTAACGTTACTGAACTGCAGAGCTGGTCATCATATCCGCTATTATCTTTCGTTCTCCTGCCACCGCTGTCAGTTTTGGTGTGTGTTTATTTTGTTACTGAGAGGAAAGTGTGCAGTACATTCTATCGAAACGCTTCTCAGCAGCGCAGGTGACGTCAGGATGTTAAGCGAGCTCTCTGTTTCAATGTGTTTCCCGAGTATTAGATTATAACTTGGCCTATTTTGCAAACAAAATGATTCTTGTCGATTTCCTTAGTGGCTTCTTTTTAGCTGAAGCCAACATGAGTCCACACTTCAGCTCTGTATACTGCAGGAGCGGAATAATTCTATCGTCTTGAGAGCTGGGTTTGCTAATTTTGTAAACACTAGTGATGCGCGCACTTTTACCTTGCACTTCTCCGGCTCCGCGTCAGTTATACGTTCTGAGATAACACTGCCATCTAGCGGTTGGGTGTTATACTGTCTGTGGTTTAAACCGAACACACAGCCACAAATCTTGGATGTAAATAAATAAATATATAAATATCAATACAGCGTTTTTGAGAATCGATACAGTATCGCCAAACATTATATCGCGATATTCTCGTGTATCGATATTTTCTTACACCCCTACTACGGAGTCGCAAACGCGGATTGAAAACAAACCCGGAAGAGAAGACAATGCTGAATAAAGTCATAGTTTTTGTTATTTTTGGACCAAAATGTATTTTGGATGCTTCAAGAGATTCTAATTAACCCACTAATGTCACATATGGACTACTTTGATGATATTTTTATTCCCTTTCTGGTCCTTCTGGAAAGGGAGAGTATATACCGTGCATACATTTTCAATGGAGGTACAGAAAACTCTCGGACTAAGTATAAAATATCTTAAACGGTGTTCTGAAGATGAACGGCGGTGTTACGGGTGTGGAACGACATTAGGGGGAGTCATTTATGGCATAATTTAAAATTTTTGGGTGAACTAACCCCTTTAATTCTGCTGCTAACACTTTATTTTAATGCTCCCCAACAGACAAATTGATTATAGTAACTTTTCAAGTACTTGTCAACTTATTTTACTAACTCTAACTGTCTACTAATAATACTCTAATGAAAGTTAGTTGACATGCAGTCAAAAGTGGACTATTGAAATAAAGTGAAAATTGCATTTGATTATGCTTTCGGTTAATTTTGTCACACTGGAAGTACAAGATCCTTTATTAATATGCAGTAGGTCATCCAAGTATTCCATTCATAGAGAAATTCGCATATGAAATGCATGAGTACATAAATAGTGTAAGTTGTGAGTAGTATTTTACAATATGCAGTTCCAAACGTACCACAAGTCCTTACAAGCCACAAAAAAAGGGAAAGCAACGGTCAAGCACGTTCTCGCTCCCCCTCCTGTCGCCATGCCAAACCGTCTCATTATGGCATGCGAAGAGGACATAGAAAAGCTGTAGAAATCAAACCCAATTAATTCCGCTTGCTTCCCTTATTATTTGCACCATAGAACATGTTCCTCTAATCAGAGAGTTAACTACATCCCAAGTTCCAGATCCCTGCACAGCGTGAGGACCAAAAAAACACACACAATCAATTCCTTATTATCAGACTCTCACCCGAGCGAGGAAAAGAAAGCGAATGAATTTAGCAGTGAAACAGTTGCTCTGAGATGGACAAGCTCTTCTGAACAGTTTATTTTCTGCTCAGGTAGACATATGTTTTTCACAATAGCCGTTTAAAGAATAGTGTGGCTGATAAACACTTCAAAGTTATTTTCCTACTCAGTATTGTTGTCTTGTTTACCAGTACAAATATCTAAACATTATTAAATTAAGATACATGATATAACATCATGGCGGCAAGTTTTGCTTGCATGTTTTCTTATTTATTTGGACTTATTTATCTGGAGATGCTGATAAATAAGTTGTTTCATTTTGGTCACCTGTCACTTGTTGTTAACTACTACTCAATTGCTTTAATTTAACCAGCCAGCGTCCATGTTGAAATCTCGGAACTGACATTGTCAAAATGAGCACCGGTCGGCCTCTTGACCTCTGACCTCCTCTCTGGCCCATTTGTCAGCCGGCACTCGTCACAGGTCATGGGATGCCTTGACAGCCAATTAAACCATGTCACAACATCACATCAGTTATAGTTTATTTGCTAAAAGCAGTTTCATATATTTAGGGGTTCAAGTGTGTAGCGTTGAAACACTACTGCAATTGTTAGAATTTCCAAGGATCAGCATTCTGCCCTAAAAAGTGATCGAGAAGACCAAACCGTAAGTCGTAGAGACTTGAAATTTTGAAGGATGGTAGTACTCACACCGTCTACAACGTCACCAATGCTCGTCCCAATCGGCCTGATGGTGGCGCTACAGCGATCAAAAGTAGGTAAGGACTCATAACTCCTAAACCGTTCGTCACAGGCTCAAGTGTCTTGAAATCTTTGGCCCAAGACAACTCACGTCTTGGATTCGATCAACCTTTTTGGGTATTTGGATAAAAACCTAGTTTTGCAAACTACACTGCAAAAATGTTTTGTTGGTTCAACTTAAAAAAGTAAGTAACCTTGCCTTAATTTTGAGTTTTATTGAAATAAAAAATTTGAGTTGATACAATGAAGGAAATCGGTTTAATAAATAGAAACTCAAAATATTATTGTATCTGAACCACATAAAATGTGTTAAATCATGAAAATAGCACAATTTGGCATGTTTCACTGCGTCATCACAAATAAATCATGCATACAAAATGCTTACAAAATCTTTTAATAATATTTGAATAAAGCTTGTCGATTCTCAAAAAAAAAATGTTCATTGTATTTACTCAAATTTTTTATTTCAATGAACTCTTTTTTTTTTTTTTTGAGTGAAAATTTTAAGGCAAACAGGTAACTTGTTTTTAAAATAATTGTTTACAGTGTATTCGTAGGTTTTTTTGCCCAATCGGAGCTAAACCAGTGCAGCAAGATTCTCTGGAGTCTGATTGTCAATAATTATCAAAAAAGTCCAAATTTAGATTAACGCCTGCAACACGACGGCAAAACGTTCGAAGTGGCTGTGGTCACTTTTACTAAAACGGCTATCCCTTTTCAACGGAATGAGATAATTTCACCAAACTCGGTACATCTGTGTATGGGCTTGGTCAGTGGGTACGTGAAAAGGACATGGCGACTTGCCACTTGGTGGTGCTATACATTTTTTAAAATGGCTATAGCTACGCAACAGTCAGTCCGATTGACTTGAAAAGTGCCTTTGTCCAAGGTGCCACGATTGTCTACGAGGACATTCGCGTATCTCGAAAAACACGTATGAAAAACAAGTTTGAGCAGCTGTCAAACATGGTTAACAGAGGCCGACTGGAACGAAACTCGCTGGGCCCGTTTTACTCATGGCCCAGAGTGACCCTAACCATATTTATCTGCACAGTCACACAGCAAAAACAAATTCACAAAAATGTATGCAGTTGTTTTTTTAACCGCTAGAGGGACAAAAGCATAGTGTACCTTTAATACTTCAAGCCATTTTGCGTCTTTAGTAAATTTATCTTGATTTAAAGGAAGTGTATGTAAGATTGTGGCCAAAACTGGTACTGCAGGTGTCTCCCCCTCCCCCCCTGACTCGAGGTTGCCAGATTGGCTGCAGGATCAGCAGAATGTTTGTAACGGTTGTGGTCACTAGAGCAGATCTGCTGACACACTACTGACTTCGTGATTGGTCGATAGGTGGAGGGCGGAGCTTCAGGCCAAAACACAACATGACAACATCAGTTGAGGGCTGCAACAACAACTTTTAAATGACAATATCCTGGCCGGACTACTGTTGTCAGTGAAGTATTTGAAATGAACATGATTTCTTAATGTCTACTGACGACATAGGGCCATTTTATGATTCAGTGAAATACATTTCTTACATACAGCTCCGTTAAAGAATGTTTAGATAACTGTACTGGAAAACAATTAATAGAAGATAATAAAAAAAATTAATAGAAGATATGTTTTATTTTAATTTTTTTTGGTGTAACTACCATTAGCATGTGCTTACTACATTATTCCCATACTTGCATTTTACTATTATTCTGTCCTTTAAAATAGGATGCTTGAAAGGAAATAGATTAGATGGTGATTCGAAAATGTATTTATTCTAAATGGCATTAATGTTTCAAACTCTGTCATATCATGTGATTTAAAGGGGTGGTTTCGTTTTTTTTTAGGCTTGGTTGTGTTTATGGGGCGCAGTATAACATGTCTTTGTATTTCTTTTTTCAGAAACGCTGTATTTTTCTTCTATTCTTCCTTTATTCCACACCCCTGTCTCCACTGTCCTTTGAACGGCTTGTTTGCTTCCTGCTTCTATGAAGCCCATCCCTCCGAAAAACGCAATGGTCTTAGATTGGTTAAGGCGGGCGTACACGGTGAGATTTTTGCTGTCGTACGAACTCGCAGACGATGTTTTTCTCTCAGGAGAAATCGTGTGGACATCGTGGATGCTCGTATGGTCGTGGCTCGCAGTGTGTGAGAGGAAATGTGAAACGAGCCGAGCATGTTAAGAGCACCTCCCGACCTTATGATCATTTTTAAGCATGTGTAAAAAATTCGGGGAGTCGGCCCAATTTTCACCAGCGTATGGCTGTCCCCTATTGCCAAATCATGCACAACCACGTCACATAGGCTTGATCTATGAGTATTATTAGCTCAGTGGCTGCAACCATATAGCGTACACACACACACACACTCTCACTCTTCCTCTCACGCCCGCGGCACGCCGTCTCTCTCTCTCTGGTTGTTTCGGTTGAAAGGAATGGCTACTGTTCTCAGCTTTTCAACAAATCATTTGCACACATATTTTTTCTTTATTTTTTGTATCTGAAGCTTTCAGCAACATAAGCTCCGGTCTCTGTGTTTAAGGCGAAAGCTTGTGCGATCGCGGCCGGCTCGCGGTGCAAACAGTCGTGACGTGTACCATCTGATTTGATGCGATGATCAAATTAACTGACTCGTAGCGTCTACAATATCTCACGACCTCCCGAGTGTCCGAATTCGCACAGTGAACGCCCGCCTTTAGATGGCCAAATGTAGTTTCCTGTATTTTTATTGGCTGAAGTGCCAAGCACAGGTTGTCCGGAAGCCACGCCCCTTCCCATTATGGGCAGAAGTCTCATCTGCAGAGACTAGCGAGGGTTTATGATGTCACCAACCCAGGAAGAAGCTCGTTGTAGTCCAAACCGGACATTTTTGTAGGCAATAAACTGCCGTAACTATAAAAGACAATATCTCCGTTTGCATTGAACTTTCAGCGCTGTAACTTTGCAGATACTGTTTATGCTCAAGCAGCAACATTACACACTAACTAAAGTTAAAAAAGTGAAATCGCATGCAACCACCCCTTTAAGAGGACTGTGTGTTTTGTGTCAGTGAGGCATGGAAACCAGCAGCGGGACGTGGGGCAATTAGCAGCGGCCGTAGGTGCGGAGAGCCGCCCCCCTCTCTCTGTCCCCTGTGGAGAGCTGATGGACGGCCGGCTCATCTTCTTAACAGGCTGGCTTGGTGCCGTTAACCTGCGAGGGCAGCCGAGGACAGGTCACTACACCCGCATCCTAGTCAGGGCAACTGAACACTCACTAATGAGGGCGAAACTCTTTGTCACCAGTTGAGCTACAATGACTTATGGGTCATTTTTAAGACCAAAGACAACTACTACTCTGCAAATGGTCAAATAATCACTGCTCAAATTATGTCAATAATATGATCTCTTTCACTGCAAAAAATGCTTTTCTTACTTAGTATTTGTGTCTTGTTTCCAGTCCAAACATCTAACAATTCTTAAAACAAGAAGTATTTACTAGACCAGCAAAAATAATTGTCTTGTTTTGGGAAATAATAACAAAGAATTAAGAGAGATTTTGCTTAAAAGAAGATAAATAATCTGCCAATGGGGTAAGAAAAATAATCTTAATTCAAACAGAAAACAAGATTATTTTGCTTACCCCACTGGCACACTGTAAAAAATTATATGTTCAATAAGTTATGACAACACATGTTTTTACATTGTTTTAACTCATCAAAATAAGTTAAGAAATTTTAAACTTCTTTTTACGAGTTATACAAGATGTAACTCATTTTTTAAAGTCAGTTTAACATAATTTAAGTAAGGGATAATGTCCACCCAGCCGGTTGTTATCGCAGAATAAACCCCGACAGAGTGATCAGGACCCCGAGGCGAAGCGGAGCGTCACTCTGAAGGGGTTTATTCTGAGATAACAACCGGCTGGGTGGACATTATCCCGCTTATTACACGGCTACTAGTCTCAAATAAATAATTATTAGACACAAAATATTGTCTCGAGATTAAATATTTTATTAGCTCTTACGCAAAGCTTTCCCGCGAAGAAAAACAGTTCCAACCTGCTTTAAGCCTTTATCTATTGCTGCTAAATGTTGAAAATGAATGCTGAAAGGGTTAGTTCACCCAAAAATGAAACTAAGCCTATGATTTACTCACCCTCAAGTTATCGTAGGTGTATATGACATTCTTCTTTCAGAACAATACAATCGGAGTTATATTTAAAAAGTCCAGGCTAACGTTAATCCAAGCAGTTGTTGTAGTTGTGTTTGAAGTCCATAAAAATGCAGCTGTCCGTCAAATAACGAGCTCCACACGGCTCCGATGGGTTAATAGAGCCTTCTGATTCGAATCGATGCGTTTGTGTATGAAAAAGATCTATATTTAAAACGTTATAAAGGAAACCCGCCTTGAAGTCTTCCATTGCAACCCACGGCTGCTTAAGCCACAAGATGGCGCCAGCGTTAAACACAGAAGTAGCACCGGTCAAGATAACTCGTAGTACCCGTATGAGCGGGTGTTATCTGGAAATAACATACCGCTGGAATGCGCGATTGACCAATCAGAATCAAGTATTTCACAGAGCCGTGTAATAAGTTGAAATAACATCCAAGTCGATTATACTGCAAAAGTTCAAAATTTGCCCTTTTTTTACAGTGCAGATTATTTTGTTTATTTAAGAACAAATCTCACTTAATTTTGAGTTATTTCTTCCCAAAACAAGACAATAATTTTTACTTGTAGTAAATGTTTATTAATGGCTTAATTGACTTGAAACAAGACAAAAATACTAAGTAAGAAAAGCATTTTTTGCAGTTTTGATGGAAAAGTGTGTCCAAACGTATCCAAACTGATAAATTCAGTTTTGAATGAGATTACTGTTTGCATAACTTTTTATGAACTTTAAAAAGTTAACCAGTCCTGCATTTTTGTCATTCATCTTTATTCCAATTGTTAGTGCAAAAAAAGTAAATCCAGAAAAAAAATTCTAAAGACATATTTAATCACGTCCAAATATCCCACCCCGCAAAAATACCATAAGAAACATAATGACAGTTAATATGCATGTCATACACTGATAAAGCTGCAACAATTGTGACAAATTCCACTCGTCTACACACATCTTTAAAGAAAATACTATCTTCTTTGGCTTCAACATAGTTCACAGAAATTTTATTAACGACTTCTTCAATGCACACCTATAACAAACAATATGTCAAACATACTGTGGAATGAATTTATTTTGCATCAAGCTTTTGTTTTGTACCATTTGCATTAACATTTTAGTTCACACAGTGCATAAAAATGTATTTATTTTTCTTTGCATAGTGTCCATAAAGTATTAAAACATGATTCCATCAGTTACTTTTGCTCAGTGACTGTACGTAATCGACTTCTAGGAGTATGAAAAGGAATATGATTAGACGCAGATTGCTTCTCAAAGTTGTTTGATCGATTCACAGGACAGCGTTTGCACATTTAAATGACGTGCATGCAGTTCTGACACCTGGCTGGGACGCGCATTAGTTCAGAGCAGAGGGCGATCGGTTATCTTAAACAATGAAGAGTCCCGGTGGGGGGCCGCTCATTCCGCGTCCTCACACACACCTGCTATGACAGCAACACAATCCGCTAATGAGCTCACTGTTTCTGTGCTGGGAAATCACCGATTAGACAGTGTGTCACACTGTAGAGTGGTTCTTTAAGGTACTTTTTCCCTTCAGTAACACTTATAAATGTGTGAATGTAATTCATTAGGTCAATTGTCTACACCTTTCCTCATTGATTATGTTCAGTTGCTTTTAATCAGCTGGTGCTTTAGTCACTTGTCAAGTGTTTTGCTGTAATGGGTAATTTAACAAATGACAATTGCATTGATTTATCTAATGCAATGAAATGTATTGGTACGTGACAGTCCAGAATACTATCTGCTTCTGCTTTTGCTGTCATTCTTTTTACTCCGTTCTTACTTTCTTTTCAAGCCGTAATCTCTCATTTAAGCAGTGCTTAAAGTGGATAGTTTCACTACAAAGCCATTGACATCTGGACAAATTACAATTCAATGTTTCTTGGCTATGAATGTGAGCTTTGATTTAAATAATGGAGATATTTTCAATTTCATAAAACGTTACATTTTTAAGACATCAATTTATGCAAGTGAAAATAAACTTCCATTTCTTGGATGAGTCTGACAGCTGTCAAGTTCCCAGGTCATATTTCAACCCAAAAACAAAAGAACAAAACTGAAATTATTGGAAATGGTTTAGAAAGCTAATGTGAAGAAGAATTATTTAAACATATTTTTTTGAAATTATTATTAAATATGAATAATACTAATAATATTTAATAGCTTTTAAAATCAACTAATATTGTGTAACTTATTATACTGAATTTAATTTATGTTTTATATATACAAAGCGAAATTAAATATTACTATATTTAATATGTATGTATATATATACACACACACATATATATATATATATATATATATATATATATATATATATATATATATATATATATATATATATATATATACATAAAATGTGTCTATAAATATAGTAATATTTAATTTATACTGTGTGTGTGTGTGTGTTTTAAATTTAGTTTTTATTATTATGAGATGAGAATTTAGGGGGGAAATGCATAATAAAATAGGCCTACATCTAATTATTGTGTGTGTGTGTACACATTATATATAATAATAATAAAACAATTTAATTAAATATAGTAATAATGAGTAATGCATAAATACAGGAATGGTAAGATGAGAATTTAGAGGGAAAATACATAACAAAATAGGCCTACATCTAATTATTGTGTGTGTGAGTGTGTGTATATGTGTACACATTTATATATAATTATTATTATTTTTTTAAAATTAAATATAGTAATAATGAGTAATGCATAAATACAGTAATGATAAGATGAGAATTTAGGGGGAAAATACAACAAAATAGGCCTACATCTAATTACTATATAATATTAAAAACACTATAATTTTTAATAGCATTTAAAATCAATTAATATTGCAGTACTTATCATGCTGAATTAAATTTATGGTTGTTATTTTCTTTAATAATAATTTCTTAAAAGTTTCTCTTTTTTTGGAGTGAAATAAACCCCATAAGTTCTTGGCTCTTTTGACATGTATTGCTTGAAACCACACAGCTAATGAAACGTTAACCTTAGACTCGTTTTATATGATTATATGATCACGTCGAATGGCAGAGAGGGTTTTGGCACTGGTGAACTATATGCTAGTGATTTACAAATGGTCTTCTTCACACCATGGCTTGATAATGCAACTACTCATGTAAAGTTACAATTCAATAAAAGACATTCTGCTCCTAGGTTTCAGTTTTGACCATAATAATTAAGAGTCACTCTTTTTATATCAAAGTCAAGTGATTTCTTCTATTTGATCCCCATGTCTAGATGGTAGAATATGAATTGAACCTCTGAACAGGCATTGAGGTATCAGTTGTCCTGAGCTGCGCTGTCCTGTTTAATTAGCCCTTGTGCCAAACTTTCTATTGTGAGTCCTCGACCCGGCCTGACGATGAGCAGAGAAGCTTGGCACCGACTGAAACACGAAATCCGAAAGAGCTCGACATCTGCAGGTAAGAAGTAAGAAACGTCTTACTGTAGATTCTACAATCGCAAATTGTCCGTTGCCAAAATGATTTCAAATCCAACATGCCAAGCCGATTTGTCCATCGGCGTAACTCCAGGTATGCTATGAAGATATCCTTAAATGCTGAGGTCTTTAAAATCACGTTTCATTTTATTTTCCTGACAAATCAGAGACGATATGAAATGAGTACAAGCTTAAAACAGATCTTCATGTTTCCAGGTCGCTTCAATGGCATTTGGATGAAGCCTAATCCTAATGATCTGGTGCTGGTCATTTCTAAAACAAAAAAATGCATCCAATGAGATCCCAATGAAATACCGTAACATCCACCATTTTCCTGTTACATGGGTTGCCAGGTTTTGTCCATGGACTGAATGTGCTCCTTGGCCTTCATCCTCAAAGCTGCAATGCTAGAGCTGCGGTCTACGTCCTCCATTGGGTATTTATCATTAAATGCTGGAGAGCACTGATAAGGAGGAGGTGGCATTGGTTGCATTCCCTGTACCATGCCGGGAGAAGAGTTCAGAAAGCCAGGGTGACCTGTATAGGTTGGCTGGAGGCCTTGGCTTGGTCCCATGAAGCCCGGGATGCTGTGCATAGGAGTGGCACTGGACAGCGGGGAGGACAACCAGGGGTCCAGGGGTAGAGAGTTAGTCATGGGCCCAACGTTTGGCGCCATAGTCGGTCGGTTGAAGGACAGCATGGGAGAGTCATGGAGCTTCATACTGCCCGTGTCCATTTTTTCTTGTCGCCGCCATTTTGCACGCCGGTTCTGGAACCACACCTATACAACAGGACAAAGTCAAGAACTATTTAGACTTAAGCATCAAACTCTGGCACAGAAACTCATTTTGGCTCGTCTGTTTACAGAAGTCTATGAGGTGAGAGTGGTGAAGTTTTTTTTAAAGGGGACATGTCATGTCAAATCAACTTTTTAGAACTTAAAACTTCCTTGTTAGTCCAAAAATGGCTTTTATTGTAACCGAGCCCAGAGAACGACTCATTGTGATTGTGTCTAATAGACCTTTTTCACACTTCCGCATTTTTAACCGGAAGTTAGTTATGGACGTGCAAAGACACTTCCTCTTACCGTAGTAGTAGCTAGCGGGAAATGCAAAAATGGCTGAGTCAAAAAACAGGAGTTTTTGTTGTGTCCCGGGTTGTTCGTGTTGTACCCAAAAACAACCATACCAGTCTTTTCACTCATTTCCGTCTGATCAAGCAACAAGAAATTTGTGGATTCATGCTGTTAGAAGAGAAGAAGGGCCGAATTTCTCTGTGAGAAAAGGCAGCACTTACGTCTGTAGTAGAGTGCGGATCGGGCCGCATTATTCTGTCCAAGCCCGACCTGCGTCCGACAGAGCAGTAACCGAACCCGACCCGAGCCCGACAGGCATTCAAATATTTATGTCCGAGCCCGACCCGAGCCTGACAGTTAAAATCAATTTTTTCCCCTCATATACTAATGACACGCACGTTTGTTTGTGTGGAAAGCCCGCTTTTATTAAGCAACTGTAGGAAGGCATTCTGAAATGTTTACAGACGAGCGCATCAGCGCGCACGGGCCATCAAACGTTACACAGAGTCCAATCAAATAGCCAACTGAAATTAAATGAACAAAGGTCTGCTAAAAATGGCCCAAGCTAACAGAACAAAACATTAACGTAACACAATTGAAATGCTTATTGAAATGAAAGTCATCTTACCAATTTTCTCAAACTGTATGGTTCCTAAACTGCAACATGGGATCTATTTACATATCCATCAAAGTTTAGGCTAATCTAGGTTTTATGCAGAAAAAGGATTGCATCAACTGTGGATGGCTTCAAGGCTGTCCTGCTGCCAGCAGCGCTGAAGTTGCGCTCACTGGAATGACGAGGATGCCGCGGGCAATATGCACGCACGTGTTGCGCGTTGTTGTCACGGCGACATAAACAAATTTTCGCATGCAGGAAGACAGATGTTAGGGTAATATTTTACATGTATTTTAAATTTAAATGGTTCAATGCCTTATCGCGCTGACGTGACCGAGCCCGACCCGAACCCGAAAGTCATTTCTAAATATCTGTCCGAACCCGGCCCGACCCGTCGGGTACCGTCGGAACCCGTCGGGCTCGGGTCGGGTATCCATCCTCTAGTCTGTAGCAGACACTTTGCCAAGGAGGATTACTCTGGTGGAACAACCATCAGTCGCCTTAAAAGTTGTGTTGTCCCAAGCCTTTTCCTTTGGAACAATTTTACAGTAACTTACCACTCAAAAGGGAGTGTGTATTTTGAAAGGGTGAACAAACGTCAGCTGGTCCCCTCCCCAGGCGGATGACAACGGTGCAGCTGCTAATATGATCACGATTATGTGACACACCCACCCATAAGGTTTAAATAACGCCTAAACATTACAGTTGTGTTATAAATATAAAATGTACACATCATTTGCAAGTTTTCTTGCCATATTGACGCTATTTATTGTTAGTCTTTGCAAAACATGTTTTAAGTGGTTTAAAATGTGATACATCAGCATCCTCTAATGGTATTTTTGGTGTCTGCGAAATTTGTAGCCTTTGTCCAGTTTATTGGTCTTGGTGGAGGAATTTGCGTCAAAAAAGGCTCGGAGAAAACACTCTGCCGGTATACATTTTGCCGAGTATAAGCACAAAGCTGACGAACGCCTACACAGTGACGTATTTCCGTTTTTTGTGAAAAAGGTCTATACACCTACTTCATCACTGTAACTTTGGCCCCGCCCACTGGAGTGTTAGTGAGATGACGAGGAGAGATGAACGGATTAAAATAACATTTCCTTCCAAAGGATCCTAATGCTAGGAATGTGCTTATTTAATTTCAACAATGTGAATGTCTCAGTTGAGCATCATTTATTAATTCCAGAAAACAGGTTATGTGACATACCCGGGTATGTTTTAGAGTAAGTTAGCGGATAACCTCAACTTTCGGTTCCAAAAACAGAGGTAACTTTCAGGGTATGCAATTCAAATATATTTATTTTATAGTCATCCCACACGTAGACCCAGCATTCAATTAAATATCATCAAACAAAAAATGTAATCCTTATTCTCAGTGAATAAAGTTTACTTAATAATAATAATAATATAAAATGTTATTTGTAATGCACTTTATATTATACCAAATCTCAAAGTGCTACAGAATTAAAACAATCATTTATTAAACGAAGACATGCAAAAAAATATTGCATAACCACCGAAGAGTTAGCAGAATGGCGTCTGTTTCCATGGTGAATCATCGATTCGTCGCTCTGTTGAGAATGTCTTGAGTGTTAACCGGGAACATACTCCGAGTTGTCTGAACTTACTCCCGTCTTCCGACTCGATTTAGGAACCAGCATACCTCGGGTAAGCAAGGTTTGAGCAGTGTTGCCACAGTTACTTTGAAAAAGTCATCAGATTACTCCTTTTAAAAGTAACTTAGTTACTTTACAGATTACTTGATTTTAAAAGTAACTAAGTAAGGTTACAAGTTACTTTATTAGTTACATTCACAGTTTCCGACAACACCCCTGCCGCATCAACATAAAAATGACAACCGTTTTTGCCAACACTCACTTTATTGGAAGTGCATTTTTAACAGTAACGTCAACAATGTATCTATTGACATTTTAGATTGAAATTAAAAAAATATTTTCTGAAAAAATACTCTCCCAGAGACGCGAGAAGAAAGCAAAATATATATTTTAAAATTTTTACTAAAATAGTAACACAGTGACTTGGATAAATTACTTTAATCTGATTACTGGTTTGGAAATAGTAACGCGTTAGAGTACTCGTTACTGGAAAAAAGTAGTCAGATTAGAGTAACGAGTTGAGTTACTAAGTAACACGTTACCGTCATCACTGGGTTTGGGTTAATCAACCGAGAGTTAAAGGTATATGTGACGGTAAGTTAACCTTGCTTTCTGGAATACACCCCTGGGGCCTGTACCATGATGGTAGTTTAACAAACTCAGGTTTACAGGATTAGTTTCGAGTTGACAAAACCAAACCATTATATTAAGGCTTTGTTGGTACCATGATGCTGATCATCAGCGTTCTCTGTCAACTCAGGCTTTGATTCTGAGTTCAGGAGTTTAGCTGTGACATCAGCAGTAAACAGCCAATCACACGCTGTGACATCAGTGATGAACAGCCAATCACATGCTGTGACATCAGTGATGAACAGCCAATCACACGCTGTGACATCAGTGATGAACAGCCAATCACACGCTGTGGAACTGAGATTCACTTCTCGCGAGACAAGCAGTGAGATTAATTTCTCTCTTTTGCAGAATATTACATGATTGAAAAATATTAAGAATTAAAAAAAAAAATACACAGCAAGAAGAAAAGCTGTCTATGAAAGAGGACAACTTAAAGAAAAAATAGTATACGTCAATGCAAGTAAAAATTATAAAGTTAGTTTAGTTGATTTAGAGAACATTGAACATTTAAGCTCAGTAAGCTTCTTTTTATTTTTCGTTTTATTTATTGATTTTAAAGCTTATTTATATGACTTTATGTAGGCTATTTATATTAATTTTAACAAAGTGCCTATTAATGATTAACTAAAATGATAAATGTGTAATTGATTAAGGGTATAATAATTCAAAATTATTAGTTAATAATTTATAGTAGTTAAAAGCCAGACGCTTTAGTCTTTAAAAACCATTTGCTATGTAGTGACCTTTAATTTGGAGTAGAAACAGGGGAAGTGACTTTATTGCATCACAGGTGTGTCCCTTTACTCACAGCTGATTGGTCCAGTTTCAGTTTGAGATCTCTTATCCAGAACATAACCTGCCCTGGAGCAGGTTAGCTGTGGAGTGTAAGTTACTATGGTGATGAACACAGCTAAAAGCCAAACCACTTTAATGGTACCTAAAACCCAGGATTGGCAGAAACTACGCTTAAACAAATCTGGCTAGCCAGCTAAACCAGCTTCATGGTACAGGCCCCTGGTCTTTACGTTATGGTTGTTGTTTGTTTGTTTTTTTATGTGTGTGTGGGCAGTTGTCGGTGAGGGGCTGCTGCCTTTTCTTTCAGTTTGTTGGTTTATTTCATAGACCGTATAAAAATAGATTTATTTATTAAAGTTTGTTGAACGTTCGCTGGTTCCCGCCTCCTTTTTATCTAACAAAGAACTGTTACACATTCATTAACCAAGCGTATTTTTTAAATAATTAATTCAAATTAATTTAACACTTTTAAATAGACTGCTGCAATTAATTACAATGTTTTTGAATCATGGGAAAATTCTCAGTTTATCCAGAATCGTGCATATCTATGAAATGCCCTATCATTACAAATAAGTCCATTACAAATAACCCCAATGTCAAAGTTGTAATGAAATTACAATTACCTTGATCACTCCGCGTCTACAGTCTATCTAATACCATTAAATGTCCCAGCTTGTATTGTCCAGAGCTTACCTGAACTCGAACTTCTGGGAGGTTGACTTTCATAGCCAGCTCTTCTCGACTGTACACATCCGGGTAGTGGGACTTCTCAAAGGCGCGTTCGAGCTCGTGCAGCTGATAGGTCGTGAATGTAGTTCTGTTGCGTCTGTGCTTCTTTTTAGGTTGATCCTCATCGAGAGCGTCTGGGGAACGGCTGTCACTCTCCACATTGCTTCGTGGATCTCCCAAATCTGCATCACACTTCTCCGAGGAGAAAAGCTCAGTATCTACACAGCACGGGAACAGATAAACGGACAGCTCTTTATTTTTCAGGTACTTTTGTCATGTCTATTAAAGAATGAATATTGTCTATTAAAGAATGAATATTATCTTTTGCTAATGGATTTTAATGTTTTTATGTGGTTGTTGCTAGGTCATTCTGAGTGGTTGCTAAGGCATTGCTAGGGTTTTCTTCGCGGTTACAACAGTATTTCTAAGAGGTTGTATTAAAGGTACACTATGTAGTATTTTTGCAGTAAAATATCCCAAAACTATTAGGCCAGTGTTATGTTATGTTATGTACAATATCCCAAATGTTTCCAACTATTTTTAAATCGTGATAAAATTGCTATTTTAACTGATAAACCGGGACGTCTGAGGGAGTCGCCTGTCAATGGTGTCATATCTGAGTTATCCTCGGTTTCTGGTTTTATTCTGCAGAAACGCTTTACTCTTAGCAGTGTGAACAAGAGTCACAGCAGCCGCTGAGCGAACACACAGAGTAACGTCAGAACATCATTTTAAACACACTTAGATGTGTCTAATATGATAAACAGAGCTGCGTTACCTCACACTCATGACCGGAGAAGTGGAAATGGTGCCGGCAACTGTGTCCCGTCATAATAAAAGTCCCTTTTCTCGCGGGCCGTGTGTTTGTGTATCAATCGCTCCAGCAGCCTTTCTCAGCTCCTCAGCACTCGCTCCTGCTCTGCTTTACAGTAACGCTAATAACCGCATCCATAAATATGATTTCTGCCCGAGTAATATCCCGATTCTTCCGGCTGAGAGGTGAAGACCACATGTCCCAAGATTCAAGACTCAAATTTGGCATCATCAAACTACGCCTTTGTTTTGAATAGGCGACCTCTAGCGGACGGACAAATTACGTAGTGTAGCTTTAAGTAATTGCTAGTTTTTCTGGTTAGTTGGTATAGAATTTCTTGGATGTTGCTAGGGTGCTCTGGATGGTTGTTTGGGTGTCGCTAAGAAGTTGCTAGGCTTTTCTGGGTGGTTACTGCAGCATTGCTAGGGTGGTTACTAGGGGTGTCCATGGTTAACCGATTAACCATTAAAAATTGCGTAACCGAGTGTGGTGTGACGAGGGACCGCGAGAGCGGGCCGGTGATTAATGTTGACAAGTGCCAGCTGCGTGGCACACCGGTCTCGTCTCGCGGCCATGTGACAGGAGCATAAAAGGAGGAACAAGAGCTGCGGAAGACGAGAGAGGACGAGGCCTGGATTTTATGTTATGTGTTATTTTACGTGTGTTGGGGTTAGTGGGCAGTCGTCTGTGAGGGGCTGCCCGCGGTTTTACTTTCGTTTTGTTTATTTATTTTGAATTAATAAATGTTGTTGAACGTTCGCCGGTTCCCGCCTCCTTCCTTCCATCCACGAACTTCATTACACCGAGTTAAACGCTTTGCTCAGTTAAGTGGCGTCTATGACGTGCTTTGAATTTAGTTGTAATATATTTTTGCACCACTAGAGACCGCCAGAGCGCTCCCAGACATTTGTAATATCCACAAGAAGTCAAGACCAGTTTTCTAACATGAGTTGTTAGGGCATTGATAAAAATAGGCTAGGATGTTTTGGGTGGTTTCTACGGTGTTGCTTGGTTGCCACTTAGGTGTTCTAAGTGGTTGTTAGGGTGCTGCTAAACCATTGCTAGAGTGTTCTATGTGGTTGCTATGGTGTTGCTAAGAAGTTGCTAGAGTGTTTTAGGTGGTTGGTAGTGTGTTGCTAAGAAGTTGCTAGACTAGGTGGTTGCTATGGTGTTGTTAAGAAGTTGCTAGATTGTTTTAGGTGGTGGCTAAGGTGCAGCTAGGTACAGTGATTGCATGGGTGTTAAAGAGGTTTGCTATAGGGCATTGCTAAAAATGTGCTAGTATGTTTTGGTTGGTTTCTTTGGTCTTCCTTGGTGGCTGCAAAGGTGTTCTAGGTGGTTGCTAGGGTGTTGCTATGTAGTTGCTAGAGCAGGGGTGTCCAACCCTGCTCCTGGAGAGCTACCATCCTGCAGATTTCAGTTCCAACACTGCTCCAACACACCTGTCTGTAATTATCTAGCACCCTGAATACCATGATTAGCTGGTTCAGGTGTGTTTGATTCAGGTTGGCGCTAAAATCTGCAGGACGGTAGCTCTCCAGGACCAGGGTTGGACACCCCTGTGCTAGATTGTTCTAGGTGGTTGCTAGGGTGCTGCTAAGAAGTTGCTAGATTGTTTTAGGTGGTGGCTAAGGTGCTGCTAGGTACAGTAATTGCATGGGTGTTAAAGGGGTTTGCTATAGGGCATTGCTAAAAATTTTCTAGTATGTTTTGGTTGGTTTCTTTGGTCTTGGTTGGTGGCTGCGAAGGTGTTCTAGGTGGTTGCTAGGGTGTTGCTAAGTAGTTGCTTGAGTGTTCTAGGGGGTTGCTAAGAAGTTGCTAGACTGTTCTAGTCTCTGATATGGCTCAGGTCCCTTCTTCAGTGTAAGTCTGGGGGATATTTTTTCAAATGTTTTATCTTCCAACAGGTGAAAATTATGTGTCTGATCATGTATTAAGTCACAGCACACCTCTCCTTAACAAAATAAAGCATTCATGTCTGTAGCACAAACGGTATGGATGAGGAACATGTGGGGCCATAACAAGTACCATTAATAATGCAAGAACAAAGGCACTTTTATGTTCTTTAAAAAATGGCCCAGTGATGGAGTCAGATTGCTAGCCTTTCGATTTTATGAATGCCTTGAAAATAACAGATTTGGGTGTTCCATCACTTCTGTCATGGTAAGTAAGTCTTCCCAGTAATCCATGCCCGCAGATGTCACCGGTTAAACCTGTAGACCTCATGTGGCCAAGACTGCTAATCCAACCGTTAAGAGGTTCACTCAATACCCCAGCGTTTTGACCGAGAGCGGCCAACTGGCCTGACAACAGCAGATATTTTTATTTTGCAGAAACGGCTAAGAGCAAACCAAGCCACATGTTGAGGTAGGGCAGATCCAGGTTGAATCTAATTAAGTTCGGCAGGATTAGAATCAGATCAATGATCGCCTGTGGCAGCACAAGTGTCAAACGTTCATGCACAAATTACATACACCTGTTGCAGTGGCGCTATTGGCTTAGAGTTGTTTTGTAACTTTGTTTCAATAGTTGTTATTAAGCCTTTAAAATGTACACAATACCGGATTAAAAAGACAATATAGACTTGAAGATAGTATGCGTCTATCTTCTTGGTGAGGAATTAAACCAGCCATATAGGTGCACAAAGTTTAAGTTGTTTCACAAAACGGCTCTAGACATAATTGTGCCATTAAATGATTTATGTAATAATCTCAAGTTACAGTGATTACTATTACTCAGGCTTAGCACCTCTGCAATGCGATGAACGTGTACTGTGTTATAAATAAATAAACCAGGACAGAGTGATGAGGAATAATGAATGGGTATTATTTAATAAATCAGGTTGCAAAGGCCAGTTGCATAAAATCTTACTTTTCTGATTCAACTCAGACCAATTTGTCTGTGTACTGCATTTAATGTAAGACCTTTTTTATGTAACTGACATTTAAAAAATATGACCAGTCTTGAAGAAAAAAAAAGATTAGATTTAACTTGTAAAACTAGTCGCAGTTTATGCAAGCGACCACAGATGGCAACACTACCAACTACTATTTACAGTGATTGCTATTATTTATCAATGCAAAGCAAAATATTAATTTATAACCAATGTTTATCAACATGTTTGACAATAATCCAAGGGGTCAGAAAATATTCCTCTTAGTGTTTTCTAAATCATGCATCACTAATGCTTGTTTTCAGGATTATAAATCTGAACAAAACTCTAACTACATTTTTGTGTGCACTTTACTTGCTGAGAATAAGAGATTCCTCAAATCATGTGTGCACAGTAGTGTTGTGTCAGTGAGTTCTGCATGGGACAAACACTTATTTTCTTTAGAAAATGTCTTCTTTATACACAAATTCACACAAAAAATGTATAGCAGTAAAGTTAATAGTTTATGTTAATAAACTGGAATGATGTGCTTTGAAATATACAAATTGCCATTTTGCACTGCCATGTTTGTACAGTAGCCCTAATCCAGGTGTGTCAAACTCATTTTAAATAATAAAAAATAATATTTAGCAAAACCAGAAAAACACTGCTTTTTGAAAACTGAATTTTTTTTAACAGCTAAAATACTTTTATTTCAAATGTTTTTGTAATAAATCTTTTTTTCTTTTCTTTTTTTTTCAGACATTTTTCCGATTAAAAAAACTGGCCTTAAACAAAAAAATATGTGTAGCCATCACAATCTAAACCAAGATGATACACACACATTTTTTATTATTGAAAAGATAATTGTATAATTTCAAGATTTACAGCAAAATCAGTTTGACTTTGTGAAATACTGGACACACCTGTCCTGCACAAAACACAAATAGAAGACAAGACTGAATAAAAATGTGAATTCATTCTCTGCCATTAGGCTGCGCTTATGGAAGACCAGTGATATATTGTGTTCTATTAATAATAATATCTGCGCTTATTAATAGGCTGCTACTTTATACTTTGGGCTTGGAAATGCCATCAAAACTTTTCCGAAGATAGTCAGTTCCCTTCAGAAATACTTTCATATAAACCCCAATTCAATATTTATAGTTTTCTTTCATGAACATTGAGCTTATGCTGCTTTCCAGGCAGGTTTTTGAGCCTGTATGTCACGACTTCAAACCACAACTCACGTCTTTGTAGCGTTCCAGGTAAAGTCACGCCAAACTGCCTGAGTGCAAGGAATTGTGGTAGCTAGATGTGAGCAATGTATATGGCGGACCGTACCGGGGCTCATTTAAAATCATTTCAATCGCTAAAGGTGTGTACTCCTGATTTATTTGAGGGAAACAGAGGGGAAAAAAAGGCGCATAAGGCAAGAGAAGCTGTTATATCTTTTATTTTACATTATTTGTAAAATACTGTGTATGACTTCCGTTTACACTGCATCCGTAGGGCTGCCATTATTTGTTTCGCAGGCTATGACGTCAGAACTCGTAACTGGGAGTACGTCAATCTAATGATGTCACGGGTGGGAAGTCCCGGGTTTGACAGCCGTTCCAGTGTAATTTCATTGGTAGAAGGTTGTAAAAACAGAGGTTACAGGGTTGCCTGGAACGCGGTACTAGCCTGGATGCCGAACTTAGCCCCGCCCACAATATTTGAGGTCGGTAAATTCTGTCTGGACTTAGGCCCCGTCCACACGGAGACGCGTTTCGCTGTATACGTATAAATTTTGTACCGTATCAGCGTTTCGTCCACACGGATCCGGCATTTTAGAAGCATGAATCCGATATTTTTCTAAACCGGGTCCCAAAGCGGATAGATCTGAAAACGGTCATCTTCCGTCTTCGTGTGTACAGCGAATCCGTATATTTTCTGAAACGGTGATGTCATCACACTACGTCCAGCATGGTGAAGAGTTTAAGGGATACAACTACGGGCACTGGGCATGCGCACATCAATATTGCGTCATTTAAATACCGTATCTGCATTATTGTACGGGTATGTTTAGGGTTGGGGTAGGTGTAGGCGTTAATAAAACACATCTGTTAAGTAGCAAATGTATTTATTGTTATTTAATTGTGAGATTTTGGCTCACCTCCGACCACTGCTATACCCCTGCTAGCCACAACTCTTCTTCTCCGTTTTTAGTGTATTTCTGTGGCAGAATTACAGCGCCACACACTGTGATGACACATGCTTTTGACACACGCTATCAAAAGTAGCGTAAGCATTCACGTCAGCAAAGAGCGCTTGGGTTGAATTCGTTCTAATCCTAAACAGAGAACTTGTTCTTATATGCATTCACCCTTACTATTTCTCTCAGAAATGATGATTGTGTTGTGATGCTGTGTATCCTTAAAGCGTTAGTTCACCCAAAAATGAAATGTCTGTCATTAACTCCTCACCCTAATGTCGTTCCACACCCATAAGATCTCCGTTCATCTTCACACACAGATTAAGATATTTTATATTTAGTCCGAGAGCGTATGCAAGTGTATGCACGCTATACTGTCCATGACCAGAAAGGGAATAAAAACATCATCACAGTAGTCCATATGAGACATCAGTGGGTTAATTAGAGTCTCTTGAAGCGTCGACAATACATTTGGGTCCAAAAATCACAAAAACTACGACTTTATTCTGCATTGGCTTCTCTTGCTTGTTTCTGTTCAATCCTCAAATAAAGATTCAAACGGTTATGAATCAGTGAATCGATCAACGATACGCTGATTCATACATTTTACCGTGTAGCTACTCTGCTGTCTCCAACGAGATTGTTTTGTCCTGTGTCGGCCACCGTAGCTTCTCTATGTGCTTCGAAGGGAGGGGTGAGCGGTGGGCGGTTGCAATCTGCACCTTTAAGGCTCCTTATAGAACCTTTTCATCAGAGAGCGCACTGTAAAAAAACTAAACAAATTGTCTCTAATTGAAAATAATTTTTTTGTGCCTGATCACATCTAAATGTTTCAGTTGGCTGAATTGAAATTCTGTAAATTGATGCAATTTAATTCACAGAAATTCAATTCGGCCAACAAATTTTTTTTGATGTGATCAGGCACTAGAAAATTTTCAATTGGAGACCTGATTTTTTTTTTACAGTGTGTGATATTTACTTTTTGTTTTTGATTCTGTCATTTAGCGAACCAATAGATTCTCACCGTGATACGCCGACTGCTGTGAGCTGTCCGGAAGACTCTGCAGGTGACTGTAGGGGTCAGAGGTCATGTGTTTCTCCTGTTCATCCAGGTCCACTCCGTCCACTTTATGTGTGTCAACAGGCCCGATCGGGTTGAGTAGAGGATCCTGGTCCTTACTGAAGCCCAAAATCACATCGATGCTGTGAACGCGACCTCCCATGCCTGAGCCGCCTTTACCCAGGTCGTGATAGTTGTCCGTCGAGAGGCAGCCATCATCCACCATGTTCATCGTATCCAGTGACAAATGCATCCAATCTGCCCTCACAGTAAGTCTCCTCGGGGAAACTGTCCAAATTATGTCCAAAAGACAATCCGGTTCCAATTTGTGGTAGAGATTCTTTTAAAGATCTGTTCAAGAACAGCAAGACATTAAAGATGACGAAATAGGTTAACCTTTAGTGCATCGCTCAACAAAATCAGGTGTTAAACCAATGTTTTAAAAGATATCTGTAATTACAAATAGAAGCATAAAAATATATATACAAAAAAGATCTCTTTAATATCTTAGTCTTTTCTTTTAGTCTGTTTCATAGATGTTTCTCTAACAAATTCTCTTCTAAAGTTTCTGAAACTTTCAAACGTGTCTCATATGTTCTCAGATTCACCAAGACAGCAAAATCTGCCGTCGAAAGTCGAAAGTAAAAACTCCAAATGAAAGGAGAATTTGAGGTATACCACTTTAAAAATTATGTTTAATATGTTGTACAGTGTATTGCATATATATTAGTGCTGGGCAAGGATTAAAATGTTTAATCGTGATTAATCGCACGATTTTCTGTGATTAATCGCAATTAATCTCAGTATGTGCAAAATTCAATAATAAATACAAAAGTGCTGCTAAATGAACAAAAGTGTTATAACATATGGTTTGCAACCACTTTAAACAAATAAGGTGCTTTTTACAGCAGTTAAAATTTAGTAACAGTTACAATATTTCTTGTAAATATCAACTTAAACATTAATTTAATCAAATTAAATTAAATTGGTGGTATACATCTATTGATTCTGTAGTAATATTCTCATCAGTGTTCTGTCAGCTTTAACATAGGCTGACTTAAATCTGCATTTTTGTGAGGGCGTTATTTAATTTTATAAAGGCCATTTTTTAAAATCTTGTATCTAAATGTATGCATCATCTTTCATGTTAAATTCTTACATTTGATTAATAAAATCAGTTATAATAGTAAAGACACTATAGGCTGTTACCAATCAAATTAAATAATTTAAACTGCAAAAAATACAGCTGCAATAAATAATGTTAAAAGATTGATGTTCTTATTAAAACATGCAATCATATTTATATATAATACTTCTTTGATAACTTTAGGCAGTATTGTTTTTAATAATTTGTAGTAAATATAAAAATATATGATACCTATACAGCAACGAACAATATATATATATATATATATATATATATATATATATATATATATATATATATATATATATATATATATATATGTATATATATATATATGTATATGTGTGTGTGTGTGTGTGTGTGTGTGTGTGTGTGTGTGTGTGTGTGTGTGTGTGTGTGTGTGTGTGTGTGTGTGTGTGTGTGTGTGTGTATATGTATACTACCAGTCAAAAGTTCAGACACACTTTCCCATTCTCTTTGATACATATGTATACATACATTTTAACATGATACATGCTTGATAAATATATATCAATTCAGTCATCTTTGTTTAGTTTCTGTGAAGTAATGTTACTTTTTTTGTCTTATAAATATTTTGAATCACATTTAAATTCCGATTTTACAAAATAAAAGTAGTTTCAAATAGAAGACTAAACTTCACACACTTTTTTCAATTAACATCTTGATTAATCAGAATCATACAGGCCTTGTCGTCACCTTATTAAAGTTTTAGATATTTTGTAGAATTTAAAAAAAAAGTTTGTGGGCGTAAATGCTGTATTTAATATGAAATATTTAATTTTTACTTCGATTCTATTATGCATATAGACAGGTAAATCAGCGCAATCAACCAAAAGTACTGTATGGAGCATTTTAAAAGGTATATTCTTTAAATATTCACATAGAAGTCAATAATAAAGTCTTATTTTCACCTAATAATGATACATTTGAAAGGTAAATTAAATCTAGGAAAATTTTAATCGGAAAAACGCACCTTTTCCTTCAACTTTACAGCTCATCAGAGTCACGCAAGGTTGTTGCTTCCAAGCATATCCGCAAATGATAGACCACAACTTTTTACCCACAGTGCACCTTGATAGGATGGTGCCGTGAAACGTAAAATAACTCCGAAAAGTCCCAAAAGTGAGCCAAAATTCCGAAGCACTCAGATATATCCCATTCCCAGAGCATATGGAGGTCTTGATCTTTAGGATAAAGCCATGAAAACTGGCCTGACGTGCAGAGAGCCGGTGGCAAGAGGAAAAGACTTAAGAGGTTTAATAATGGGAATCCTTCCCCTTTAAGGATGATTGACGGTTGTTCTCTGCTGGGGTAATTGCACTAAACGCTGGCTGTGGTTTGGCCACAGAGGGAGGCCTGCGCTAATGAACCACCGACAGAATGTCCTTTCAACACTCTTTTGTCTAAATGATAATGGCTACCTACTGAAAGTGTCCTTTAATCCCCAACTTAACAAAGACAACACACTATGTATTAAGATGTGTTTTTCTTGTGCAACCAAATGCCTTCAGTGCTGCACAAAAATGATCAACATAAACATTTTGCTGTCAACCCAAACAGGTCTTTTTTTTAAAAAACAATGCAAGTCATTCTAGTTTTATTATTGCTATGTGCATGTATACATACATACCCCCCCCCCCCCCACACACACACACACACACACACTTAGTCCTGTCAAATCGATTAATCACATTCAAAATAAGTGTTTACGTAATAAATGTGTGTGTATTGTCATTATTATGTATATATTTAAGAAAATGTTATGTTTAAATATATATATATATGTATATATGTATATATATATATATGTGTGTGTGTATATATACAGTATATACAGGTCCTTATCAAAAAATGTGCATATTGTGATAAAGGTTATTATTTTCCATAATGTAATGATAAAAATTAAACTTTCATATATTTTAGATTCATTGCACACCAACTGAAATACTTCAGCTCTTTTATTGTTTTAATACTGATGATTTTGGCACACAGCTCATGAAAACCCAAAATTCCTATCTCAAAAAATTAGCATATTTCATCCGACCAATAAAAGAAAAGTGTTTTTAATACAAAAAAAGTCAACCTTCAAATAATCATGTTCAGTTCTGCACTCAATACTCGGTGGGGAATCCTTTTGCAGAAATGACTGCTTCAGTGCGGCGTGGCGTGGAGGCGATCAGCCTGTGGCGCTGCTGAGGTGTTCTGGAGGACCAGGAGGCTTCGATAGCGGCCTTAAGCTCATCCAGAGTGTTGGGTCTTGAGTCTCTCAACTTTCTCTTCAAAATATCCCACAGATCCTGTATGGGGTTCAGGTCAGGAGAGTTGAGCACAGTAATACCATGGTCAGTAACCCATTTACCAGTGGTTTTGGCACTGTGAGCAGGTGTCAGGTCGTGCTGAAAAACCAAATCCTCATCTCCATAAAGCTTTTCAGCAGATGGAAGCATGAAGTGCTCCAAAATCTCCTGATAGCGAGCTGCATTGACCCTGCCCTTGATAAAACACAGTGGACCAACACCAGCAGCTGACATGGCACCTCAGACCATCACTGACTATGGGTACTCGACACTGGACTTCAGGCATTTGGCATTTCCTTCTCCCCAGTCTTCCTCCAGACTCTGGCACCTTGATTTCCGAAAGACATGCAAAATTTGCTTTCATCCGAAAAAAGTACTTTGGACCGCTGAGCAACAGTCCAGTGCTGCTTCTCTGTAGCCCAAAAGTGGCTTGACCTGGGTATTGCGGCACCTGTTGCCCATTTCCTGCACACACCTGTGCACGACGGCTCTGGATGTTTCTCCTCCAGACTCAGTCCTCTGCTTCCGCAGGTCCCCCAAGGTCTGGAATCGGTCCTTCTCCACAATCTTCCTCAGGGTCCGCTCACCTCTTCTCGCTGTGCAGTGTTTTTTGCCACACTTTTCCTTCCCACAGACTTCCCACGGAGGTGCCTTGATACAGCACTCTGGGAACAGCCTATTCGTTCAGAAATGTCTTTCTGTGTCTTCCCCTCTCGCTTGAGGGTGTCAATGATGGCCTTCTGGACAGCAGTCAGGTCGGCAGTCTTACCCATGATTGCGGTTTTGAGTAATGAACCAGGCTGGGAGTTTTTAAAAGCCTCAGGAATCTTTTGCAGGTGTTTAGAGTTAATTAGTTGATTCAGATGATTAGGTTAATAGCTCGTTTAGAGAACCTTTTCATGATATGCTAATTTTTTGAGACAGGAATTTGGGGTTTTCATGAGCTGTATGCCAAAATCATCAGTATTAAAACAATAAAAGACCTGAAATATTTCAGTTGGTGTGCAATGAATCTAAATTATATGAAAGTTAAATTTTTATCATTACATGATGGAAAATAATGAACTATCACAAAATGATAATTTTTTGAGAAGAACCTGTATGTATGAATAAGTATGTATTTATATACATTATAATTATACACAGTACACACACATATATTACATAAACACAAACTTGTAAATATATTCACACACATTTAGTGCTGACAAATCGATTAATCATGATTTATATATATATATATATATACAAACGTCTTATTCTATATCTATAAATATTTATGGCTTTTATTTATTTTATCATCTAAATGTGGCACAAATAATATAAATATGGGCATCCCGTCAATGGGTGACGTCACGGACACTATGTCCATATTTTTTTCTACAGTCTATGGTCATAACACACTGTGTATCCAATCAGAGTGCCTATGATGACCCTGTTGAAAGCACCAACAGTGGCACGTGAGCATCAGAAGTGGACCTTGGAGCAATGGAAGAAGGTGACCTGGTTCGACGAGTCCTGTTTTTTTTACATCATGTGGACGGTTGTGTGTGTGCACCGCTTACCTGGGGAACACATGGCCCCAGGTCGACTATGGGAAGAAGGCGAGCCGGCGGAGGCAGTGTGATGCTCTGGGCAATGTTCTGCTGGGAAACCTTGGGTCCTCCATCCATGTGGATGTTACTTTGACACGCTCTACCTACCTAAGCATTGCTGAGACCATGTTCAGCCTTTGATGGAAACGGTGTTCTGGTGGCTGTGGCTCTTCCAGCAGGATAACTCACCCTGCCACACACACATGTGGTTTTAATATCGGCCACACTTACTGGACATTACATGCACTTCACTGAGCATTTCAACTTTCTATTGACTCTTATTAATTTATGAAGTCCTCAGTATGAAAACTGATGATCTTGACTTCATAAGTTGGAGCTTATCTGATGATAAATTGAGTGTGTCACAGATTGGCTTTACCTGGTCTTGATTACTGTCAATTGACCCCATGCAGCTCATTAGACTCGGACCTGACCTCATCAAACTATGCCACGCTTGACCTTAAATGGGCAAACAAACCGCTCAGACTCTTTATTAATTGTTTTAAACGTGGCGTTCCCATGTTAGCGGAGGCTTGTGTTCGTTCAGAATGAGAGTCTCGGCTGCAATGGTTTGTTTTAAGCCAGTTGGTCAGGTTAAAACTCGTGAGACTGACTGGCACACAGATCAACCCTCGTCTTAATGAGACTAATACAGAATCTTCCAGAGATTTCCTCCGGCCTTAATGAAATCTAAAGATAAGTTTAAGAAGCCTTGGATGGCCAATTAGGATCTCTGGAATGAGGGAAGGGATAATATGTCTATTTTCCCTTGAATTATTAATACCTTCCTTTCATTATGAATTCATGTTTTTGGATATTTTCAGCAGGCTGGTCCTCTTCATGGTCCAAAATACATTTGACTATATTATATTTTATATTGACTCTGAATGTTTATATGACCATATGATAACAGTAAGTCGTCTCTTGTTTTTATGTTGTCATTCCATATGATTCATTTGTAACACTTTACAGGCTACATTTGTTAACAAGAACTAATAATGTAAAATATTTTTAATTTATTTACATATTTACTAGTAATTAAATCCAAAGGTGTATCTGTTAATATAATTTAATGGACTTGAGCTGATATGAATTAACAGTGAACAGATGTATTTTTATTAACCAACATTAACAAAGATTAATAAATACTGTAACAAATGAATTAGTCTTTCTTATTTAATATTCAATGCATTAACCCCTTAAATGTCACCGCATGTTTATCGCCTTTTTAATATCAGAATATTTTAGTAATTATCATAAATTAGGTATCATTCGAAAGCTCACAAACTCATAATTCATCCTGTGAAAATCGTTTTAATAATTGGACGTTATGTTACCATGGAAACGGTACTCTAAATTCTTTTTTGCAGGCTCCTCCCCTAATGGGCGGTGTCAGGTTTCATATTACAGAATTTTATTTTAATGACTTTATAATCAAAACCTTTTCTAATTTTGACAAAACGCACATCGTCAGAAAGGTCGGAGGCTCAAGGTTCAATATTTGGTGATAGAAGAAATGTATTAATTTGTTACAGGAGGACGCAACAAATCAAAATACAATGGAATGTGTCATCCGGTGGATATTTTTGGTATTACACCTAAACAAAATCTCGTGGGAACTTAAATTTTTGTGATATAAACTTCAAATTTGGAACCCAACTTGGTTAGATATATGGCTCTGATTGTATAGTTATTTTAGAGTGAAATTATTTTATATAAGAAATATTTGGTCATTTGATTTACAGTAAATTCAAACTTCCATAACTTTTTCATAGTTTCATTTTTGAAGTGTTTTCACGCAATAATCCATATTCCAAAGCATTCTTAAATTACAACCATTTAATCACTATTGGGCAATAATGCCTTAAATATTCATACGTTCTTTTGTAGACAAGAAATTGAAGTTTAAAAAGAAATTCCCCAAAAAGAGATTTTTGAGGTACACTCTAAAAAATGCTGGGTTAAAAACAACCCAAGTTGGGTTGAAAATGCACCAACCCAACAATTGGGTTGTTTTAACCCAATGGTTGATTTGTTTTAACCCAGTGGTTGGGTTAAATGTTGCTTAAGACAACCCAATTGCTGGGTAAGAACAACTCAACCATTGGGTTAAAACAACCCAATTGTTGGGTTGGTGCATTTTCAACCCAACTTGGGTTGTTTTTAAAGGATCATTTCCTTGCTGCTTTGTAATTGTGTCTTATATATTTTCCGTTGTTGTTGTTGTTAATGTATTTATGAGCCCTACAGGGTTTTCTTTTGGTGTATATCATTTTTGGGGGGGTTCAATATATGTTGTAAATCCTTTGATTCGGTCATATATATTTATAAATTTGTAGTTTAGCTCTTTCTTTGTTTCCTTGTTGTTTAAAGAGAGGCTTTAAATAAGCCCTTTAGAGTTTTCTGCTTTTACTTTGGTCTTATTGTACACATTTTACGTTTGGGCAAATAAATTAAACTAAACTAAATATTTTCCTCATATTTCGATGGCTTAATTGAGCGTGATTTGTGCATGTGGTTGCACAGGTTTTGTGATGGCGTGCAGGACGATCAGAGATAATGCACACTGACAGCGTCCACCTACTGACCCTGAGCCTGTTGTCAGTTTGACCTCAGCTTAAAAAACTGGAGGCAAAAGACAAGAATGGTTTACTTCCGTCCCAGTGCTCGAGTCTGACTTCATCTGATTGTGTCTGTGAGGCGTCAGAACAAATGTGATTCGTAGAGCCAGATCATTTTCCAGACGAGTCAATTACAGACTTTACACTGATAAGGATTTTCTAGCAAACCCCAATGGGTCTCTTGAAGTGGGATTTTTCTGATAAAAGAGGCTTTTGGGCCATCTGGGCATCAGTGAAAGGCCCCTAATGCCAAGCTACGCAAGCACAACAGGAAGTCGGAGCATTTCTGAAGATGATAAATTCGTTCATTCACTCATTATTGCATTGTTTTTGCATTTGGCAGGTGCTTTTATCCAGAGCGACTAACATTGCATTCGAGGTATAAACTGTTATGATATCAATTCATGCATTCTCATTGTAATATTTATTATATGTGTATGATATTTTTTTGGTTGCATGAACAAACTAATTAATTTTGATATACAGTAATTGGTAAAGTAATTCAATTACTTTTAAAAAAGTAACGAGTAACTGTAACTAATTACTATTTTTCAGTAACTTGCCCAACACTGCTCTTAACTCTGGTCCCTGTTTGCACTGAATATTGCGAGAGTACTTTGATTATGGTTGTACTTATTTTTTGCATTTAATAAGACTAAGAAAAAAACTGTTATCGAGTAATTTAGTTTTTTGTAATGTTTTTATTTCTATTTGTGGAAAGGAGTTGAATTAGGAGGACACACACAGCCTCAATCAGAAGTTCTGGAAGCTCATAATTCATGTACAGTAAGGTCTGAAGAGACTCATGTGAAATCACACAGGAGAGAAGCCAGTCGGTTGTGTTTGTGGCAAAGCCTTTTACACTGCTTGAGTTTGTCTTTCAATGCATTTGATAATTCATACTCAAGTAAAACTGAAATGACATTCAAGATGATTAGTTCAAACATTTCAGAATGCTCCTGCAGACTATTTTCCGGTCATGAATTTCTTGAAAATACTGTGCAGAAATCTCGTCTCGTCTCGTTCTCATGAACCCAATCTCATGCCTCATCTCACCCCTAGTATTCAAACAACGTGACGTGAAAATGATTACTGTGCCAGGCTGAAACTAGCAATAAAACTGAAGTATTTTACTGAAGTATTTATTAAGTCACAGCTTACTTGCTCAGTATTTTGCCTCGTTTTCCAATGCAAAATTTTAATCATTCTTAAATCAAGATGCATTTACTTGAGAAGCAAAAAAAGTATTGTTTTCTGGAAGATCGATCAAAATGAAGTGCTTAAAATCTGCCAATGGGGTCAGAAAAATAATCTTGTTTTCCATTTGAATTAAGATTATATTTCTGACCCCATTGGCAGTTCTATTTGTTCTTGTTTTAAGCATAAACTCAAGTCTTTGTAGAGATTTTTACTGCAATCAAGACAAAAAGAGCTGTCTATTTTTATGACTCTTAGATTGAAGCTCTATGTGTGTATCCATTATACTTCAACCAATATCTTTTTTATTTTCTAACTCGAAGTATATTATGAATAGAGCGTCCTGTTCTCTTATATTTAATATTTAATTATGTCAACGTTAACATCAAAAATCACTGTGGCAAACGCGTCGATAGTTGGCTTAGCTAACCGAGCGAGGAGGCTAATAATTTTATCACGTTAAAATATTAAGGCTGCCCTTCTTTGCTTGTTTCCTCATTATCCTAATTGAGAGCAAATTAGCTAAGAGGTGCAGTGTTGCTATCAAGCTCCTTAGTTTTATCAGAAGACAATTTAAGCCTCGCAGATCCTATTAGTGACAAAGCTACAGATAACGCTTGAAGGAGCTGTGTCAGCTTAACATGCTAGGACAGGAAGGATAGTTAGATAGATAGATAGATAGATAGACAGACAGACAGATAGACAGACAGACAGACAGACAGACAGACAGACAGACAGACAGACAGACAGACAGACAGACAGACAGACAGACATCCAACTCTCACTATTAATGCAAATATTGCATGCATATTATATTGTCTGTTTATTAGTACTTATAAAGCACATAATAATGCTTTATTGTGCATGATCATATTCTACATCCCTTATTACCCAATACCTAAATATAACTACCTTACTAACTATTAACAAGCCGTAATTAGGAGTTTATTGAGGCAAAATTCATAGTTAATAGTTAAAGGCACAATATGTAAGATATTTAGATTAAGATATTATGTGCATGTTTTTACTACGAGTACTACCGAGTACCATGTTTTTACTATGAGTACTATCGAGTACCATGTTTTTACTACGAGTTCTCTCGAGTACCATGTTTTTACTACGAGTACTATCGAGTACCATGTTTTACTGCGAGTACTATCGAGTACCATGTTTTTACAGCGAGTACTATCGAGTACCATGTTTTACTGCGAGTACTATCGAGTACCATTACTATGAGTACTATCGAGTACCATGTTTTACTACGAGTACTATCGAGTACCATGTTTTTACAGCGAGTACTATCGAGTACCATGTTTTACTGCGAGTACTATCGAGTACCATTACTATGAGTACTATCGAGTACCATGTTTTACAACGAGTACTATCGAGTACCATTACTATGAGTACTATCGAGTACCATGTTTTACTGCGAGTACTATCGAGTACCATGTTTTTACTGCGAGTACTATCGAGTACCATGTTTTACTGCGAGTACTATCGAGTACCATGTTTTACTGCGAGTACTATCGAGTACCATGTTTTTACTGCGAGTACTATCGAGTACCCTGTTTTTACTACGAGTATTCTCGAGTACCATGTTTTTACTACGAGTACTCTCGAGTACCATGTTTTTACTACGAGTACTATCGAGTACCATGTTTTACTGCGAGTACTATCGAGTACCATGTTTTTACAGGGAGTACTATAGAGTACCATGTTTTTACTACGAGTACTCTCGAGTACCATGTTTTTACAGCGAGTACTATGGAGTACCATGTTTTACTGCGAGTACTATCGAGTACCAATACTATGAGTACTATCGAGTACCATGTTTTTACTGCGAGTACTACCGAGTACCATGTTTTTACTATGAGTACTCTCGAGTACCATGTTTTTACAGCGAGTACTATCGAGTACCATGTTTTTACTACGAGTACTATCGAGTACCATGTTTTTACTACGAGTACTATCGAGTACCATGTTTTTACTACGAGTACTCTCGAGTACCATGTTTTTACTACGAGTACTATCGAGTACCATGTTTTTACTACGAGTACTATGGAGTACCATGTTTTTACTACGAGTACTATCGAGTACCATGTTTTTACTACGAGTACTATCGAGTACCATGTTTTTACTACGAGTACTATCGAGTACCATGTTTTTACTACGAGTACTCTCGAGTACCATGTTTTTACTACGAGTACTCTCGAGTACCATGTTTTTACTACGAGTACTCTCGAGTACCATGTTTTTACTACGAGTACTCTCGAGTACCATGTTTTTACTGCGATTACTATCGAGTACCATGTTTTTACTGCGAGTACTATCGAGTACCATGTTTTTACTACGAGTACCATGTTTTTACTATGAGTACTATCGAGTACCATGTTTTTACTGCGAGTACTATCGAGTACCATGTTTTTACAATGAGTACTAACGAGTACCATGTTTTTACTACGAGTACTATCGAGTACCATGTTTTTACAGCGAGTACTATCGAGTACCATGTTTTTACAGCGAGTACTATCGAGTACCATGTTTTTACTATGAGTACTATCAAGTACCATGTTTTTACAATGAGTACTATCGAGTACCATGTTTTTACTACGAGTACTATCGAGTACCATGTTTTTACAGCGAGTACTATCGAGTACCATGTTTTTACAATGAGTACTATCGAGTACCATGTTTTTACTTTGAGTACTATCGAGTACCATGTTTTAACTACGAGTACTATCGCGTACCATGTTTTTACTATGAGTACTATCGAGTACCATGTTTTTACTACGAGTACTATCGAGTACCATGTTTTAACTACGAGTACTATCGAGTACCATGTTTTTACTATGAGTACTATCGAGTACCATGTTTTAACTGCGAGTACTATCGAGTACCATGTTTTAACTACGAGTACTATCGAGTACCATGTTTTAACTACGAGTACTATCGAGTACCATGTTTTAACTACGAGTACTATCGAGTACCATGTTTTAACTACGAGTACTATCGAGTACCATGTTTTAACTATGCATCAGAGACAACACGAGACAACACTATTATGTCAAATGGCTAACAGCATAATCAAAAAAAGCTTTCTCCATCATACAATTTATTTCAAAATGAATTGCATGTCATTTAGCAACACAAGTCATCCCGTTTTTATTAATATGATGCTCTAATACCACAACACCCTCAATGTTAAGTAAAACAGCGCTGCGTTACTCCACATACGCAAGGAAAAGAGTGGAAGTTCATTAGCATTAGCATTTTAGCCCTATTTTAATTCCTTTCTATGTAAAGCACTTTGAATTGCCATTGTGTATGAAATGTGCTATATAAATAAACTTGCCTTGCCTTGCCTTGCCTTGCCTTGCTCAAGCGGCCTCACTCAAATTGAATACATTAGCTCATCCATGAATATGATTTCTGACTCCCATGAATGTCGATCATTCACAGCGTCATCAAGCTACACCTTTGTTTTTAATAAGTGACCTCTAGCGGCGAAATGGCACATTGTTCCTTTAATAGTGAGAATTGGACCCTGATCTAAAGCGTGGCATAAACTTCTTGGACAGTGTATTTCTTTCAAGATGTGCATCCAGAGCACAGTGTGTAGGATACTGTATCCCATAATGCAATGTGCTCAGCTTGTCCTTCATTTTCAGTGTCATACATAAATACTAGATATTTGTTCTTTTTTAAGCATAAACTCGCTTCATTTTGATCGATTTTTCAGAAAACAAGACCTAATATCTTGTCATTTTGCTTCTCATGGATGTTTAGATATTTGTACAGGAAAACAATAATGTTACATAATATGTTTCTTTCACATACTTAAAATAAAACAATAGTGCCCAGTATACAGTAAGTGCTTCTTTCCAAACACAGCGGATGTCCGTTTTACACAACACCTGTAGATCTGCTTCAGCGTGACAAGTTTGTTTGCTTTTGTTGACACCAAGGACACGAATGAAAGCACAGGTAACTAATCCTGTTATGGCTGAAAATCAAATTAAACCAAGAGCCAACTCATGCCTTCAACCTTCCATGCATTTAAATTACACACGTGCTTTTGATTATTTATTTATTTTGTGTGTGTGTGTGTGTGGGTATTTCCTGTCAAGTAGCAATGCCTGCCAAATAGATTTTGCGTGTGTAATTTTAGGTTGTTGATGACGTCTAAGCCCAATGAGACACTGACATGCTCTGGTGTTACAGGAGGATTAATCTACCGCTTAGTCTTTATGTGCTAATTAACTCCGGCTACTCCATCCTTCCATACACCCGCTGCTCTTGGAGATTACATCTGTTCCTTCATGAATGAAAGTGACAGTCGGGTCAGATTTTAAATACAGTAGGCTACAGTATTATTATGTTTTATTGTATGCTGTACACTCTATTCGTGTACATATAGGCCTATCCCCGTTAAAGTGTCTGCTAAATGCATACATCCACACTCTAAAAATGCTGGGTTAAAAACAGCTCAAGTTGGGTTGAAAATGGACTAACCCAGCAATTGGGTTGTTTTAACCCGGCGGTTAAGTTGTTTTAATCCTGCAATTGGGTTGTTTTAACCCAGTGGTTGGGTTAAATGTTTGCTTAAGACAACCCAGTTATTGGGTTAAATAACTCAACCGGTTGGTTAAAACAACCCAATTGCTGGGTTAGTCCATTTTCAACCCAACTTGAGCTGTTTTTAACCCAGCATTTTTAGAGTGTGGATGTATGCATTTAGCAGACACTTTAACGGGGATAGGCCTATATGTATAAAATTTTTGTGTGAACAGCAACAAAACTTCTGTATTTGGAAAAGCTATTATAGCCAAAGGTATGGTAACACGAGTAAGAGTATTATAAAAGTTGAATTCAGCATGATTTTAATGTAAGGGACGTTTTTGCCAGGAAAATCAAAATGCCAGGGTTACCCGCGTTCAGACTACAAGCATGTTTAGCTTAAAATTAAAAAGACAAGCAAAAAACAGTAGATAGATATGAATATTTATTAAAGAACCAATTTTAAAAAAACAGTATTCAAAAAATATATTGTTAGCAGATGCTAACTGGCTGGTTAACTACTAGCTGATGCTAATTTGAGGTCATTTTTAAATATAAAGTCCAAATATTTTTATTCAACCACCTAGTTAGATTACATTTGATGGAAAAACAAAGAATGTGATGTTCAGAACATGGTAGCAGTATTTATTTATTTTTAATTAAAACAAGAAAATATAATCATATTTCCCTTAAATAACAAGTACTCGCTAACTAGAGGCCTTGCTCTTCTCATATCATATACAAATGTGATGTTCTGCAAAACAACAAGCTTTAAAACTTTTCCTTACTGTTAAAAATGATGGCTCATAACTTAACGTGAAGGTCACCAGTGTAAGCATCGCAGTGAAACCTTCTACTTCACTGGTCAACGTAGTCCATAGCAAAAACAAAAACGTAGGCCTATCTTGATTTTATCTAGTTATTTGGGGGAAAACAGTAGGGGGGCATTTTACGCCAATTTACCCTTTATTGTTATTGAGAGGAAAGTGCGCACATACACAGGTGCTGGTCATATAATCAGAATATCATCAAAGAGTTGATTTATTTCACTAATTCCATTCAAAAAGTGAAACTTGTATATTATATTCATTCATTACACACAGACTGATATATTTTAAATGTTTATTTCTTTTCATTTTGATGATTATAACTGACAACTAAGGAAAATCCCAAATTCAGTATCTCAGAAAATTGAAATATTACTTAAGACCAATGCAAAGAAATGATTTTTAGAAATCTTGGCCAACTGAAAAGTATGAGCATTTACAGCGCTCAATACTTAGTTGGGTCTCCTTTAGCCTGAATTACTGCAGCAATGTGGCGTGGCGTGGAGTCGATCAGTCTGTGGCACATTGTTGGCTCTGCCATATCACATCTTCACAATACCCCAGAGATTTTCTACGGGGTTAAGGTCAGGCGAGTTTGCTGGCCAGGTACTGGTTGCTTTGGCACTGTGTGCAGGTGCCAAGTGCTGTTGGAAAAGTAAATATGCATCTCCATTAAGTTGGTCAGCAAGAAGCATGAAGTGCTCTAAAACTTCTTTAATCTACTCAGAGGGGTGATGAATTGAGAAATCAGCTTTCCCTTGAGCCTTTGATATATAAAAGGTCCTGGTAATTTAAGAATATCCTGTAAGTTTCAGTGCTGAAAACTTCCTTGTTAGTAAAAGAAAAGCTTTTAAAGACACCAGGCCCAATAAACGATCAATCTCAGAATGAGCCTCATCCAGAAGTCATCGAGTGACGAAACACGTCTCTACAGAATAATAAGCATCGACTCATCTGATTCAGTAGCCCCGCCCATTGACTCATCTAATTCAGTAGCCCCGCCCACCAACTCATCTAATTCAGTAGCCCCGCCCATCGAATCATCAAAACAATCCCTCCCTCATGTGAACTGACAGTGGAGCTGAAGCTCATTAAATATGCTAATCTTATCCAATCCTAGCCGTGGGCGTTTACTACACAAGTCTCCAGTGACAGGCCCATCAAAACCCAGCGTTCAGGAGAGAGCCTCAAAACCAGTGTAGAAAATAGACTATTTCTTATTAGTTATGATGTTTTTGAATGTAAAAACCACACAAACATCATTAGTTGACCTCAGACAACAGTATAAAAAAATAAAAAAGCCAGTTCATGACACCTTTAAATTAAAAACACAGTATTACCGTCACCCTTGTCCAGAAAACACTGTAATACCTTATTCTTCTTGCTTACATGTCGTTTTTGCTGCATGTAGCCTCATGGTTAATGAGCTTTTCACATGAATGATTTGGAGCAGCTGGAGTTTGATACCAAAGCAAGTCTTTGTCTGCAGAAGTACACTGCGAAGTAAGCATCTCTTGTCAAGTCCCAGAACTAAGGCTTTGTCTAGAGGAAGTGTATGAAGCAATGCTAAGTAAGCAGCCCAGTGCCTATGGTTGTCTATTCTTAGGCTGTGTTGTGATTGCAGGTGCAGAGAAGGGATAGAACAGATAATCTGCTGTCCGATGTGAAGAAGAGACTCTTGTTCATCATGCTAACATTTTAAAGGATGAAGAAAAGGTTAAGGTATTCCTGAATTAAACCCTACAATGCTCTTTTAACAGTCAACTGTCTTGTATTCTAATTTAAACTAGTGAATTTAAAGGGATGTTCATCCACAAAGAGGCCTAATTAAGTCATTATTTACTCAACCTCACCACGCATCATTTTAATTTGATGATTTTAGCTATATTAAAAAAAAGCACCATAATTGTTCATACGATTTATAAGTCTCACGTTTGAACGCAGTAAACAATGGCAGATTTTAATTTTTATGTGAAGTTTTTATAATTGCAGACATATGTTTAAATATACATACACCTTGCAGAATCCACAAAATGTTCATAAAAAATTTATCCAAAAAATCTATAGGGGTCATAAAAATGGCATGTTGTTTTGATTTACTACTGGCCTGAATAAGCTGTTTCACAACCATATAGTCTTCAAGAAAAAATATAACTGAATTTATAAGTGCTTGATTCTTAAAGAAGACCTATTATGCTCTTTTACAGAGTCGTGATGCTGTTTTGGCAATACTAGAACAGGTTTTTAATGCTTGAATGTTGATTATTTCCCCATATTGTTCCCAGTCTGTCAGTAACACTGTTTAGTTCCTGTCTCTATGAAGCCCCGCCTTCTGAATCACACAATGTGCTCTGATTGGTCAGCTGGATCAGTGTCTTGTGATTGGTCAAGCACTTCCAGCATGTTTGGGAAATGCTCCGGCCCTTACCATAACCACTACTAACTAACTAACTCAATCAGGCCCCGCCCCTTTATTTTCAAACTTTTTGAATACAATGATCAGTGTATTAATAAAGTGTTCTTATTTTGTCTTTTGGGAAACATCTCTTCAGTTCCTTCTGAAGGGCTGTGCTAAGTAAATCCAATAAGATCTTTTAACAAAAAGAGAAAAATTGATATTTTATCCTTTTTTTAAGTTTACAGTTGTCAGTTAATGTTAACTGATGTGGTTAATTACATTTAACACAGGAAACCTTTTTTGGAAAATGTTACCCAAGATGCGACATTCACACTGTAAAAAAAAAAGGCAAATTTTGAACTTTTGCAGTACAATCGACTTATGAATTATGTTAAATTATGTTAAACTGACTTTAAAAATGAGTTACATCTTGTATAACTAATAAAAACAAGTTTAACATTTCTTAACTTATTTTGATGAGTTAAAACAATGTAATAACATATGTTGTCATAACTTATTGAACATATCATTTTTTACAGTGCATTCGGTATCATTTTTTTTAATGGAAAGATGGCAAATGCTTTATTTTGAATTCATACAACATAATACAATAAAGCATATTAAATGAAACTGACTATGAAATATAAAGAAAAAATAGATATGACACATATACAGTGCGTATATATATATAATATTTTACTTATTAATTTATTTTATCGCAAAGAATTCACAAACAAATTATGGACTTCAACCAATCAATATGTTATGATGAAACTGTTGGGTAAATACTTCGAGATAGAAACCTTTTTTGCATTATTTTCATGAACATTAAGCTTATTCTTATGCATCTTCTCTTTCTTGTAATGTTCACTGATTTGAATGTCTACTTCAGATGAAGAAACGTTATTTTATGATGCCTAATTATCGATCATGAGCTTATTTTTCATTGTTTTTCAGAAAAACAGCAGATGTCCACAGCTTTGTAATGCTTTCATCCAGGTAGGACATGATCCTAATTCAACCAATCAGATTTTAGTATTTAGCACACCACTGAGTTTGAACTACATTCATTTTTGTCACTTTGTTTGGACTGTTTGTTTGATTGTAATATAGGGGAATTTGTCCTATATGGCTAAAGCATGCCTTAACTTCCGTAGCCTATTGCAGCGTCACACCATGTCGCGTATGTGTCCGTTCACAATGCATAATTCATCTCCGATCTTGAAATGAAACAAATGGAAACAAGAACATTTAAACTGTAATCAAACAAGAATATTCTATGACAAAGATTGTTTTAGTAAAATTTGTGAATTTGATTGAGTAGGATACTTATCCGTTTCCTTCCGAGTGTTGTCAAGATTAATCTCTGGTGCCATACAGTTGCCGCAAGAGCCCGCCCACACGCTGTTCTGATTGCCTGTGGTTTTTGATTGATTTGTCGAATCTCGTAGTCGCTTCACGTCTGGTGTGGACAGACAAGTTGCTTGTCGCATCATGTCACATGTAGTTAGGACACATTGTTATGCTGTAAAGGGGATAGCTCGCACAAAAATGAAAATTCAGTCTTTTTCAGTCACCTTTGTGTTAAAGTGGACCTATTATGCCCCTTTTTGCAAGATGTAATATAAGTCTTGGGTGTCCCCAGAATGTGTCTGTGAAGTTTCAGCTCAAATTACCCCACAGATCATGTTTTGAGTGGAAGGAAAACATGCTGTTTTTGTGCATGTATCTTCAAATGCATATGAGCTCTTGATCCCCGCCCCTTTCCAGAAGAGGGTGGAGCCTGTACAGCTCGTGCCTCGGATACTCTGCTAAAAACTCACGTGACATTGCAGTCCTTCATCATCATGAGAGTTTGTGATCTGGATGCGTTTTAAAGCATATCAGTCTAAACTTGTAATATATGGTTTTTCGAGCGCACACACCAAAAGCACGCGCATGGACAGCTGATGTCAGACGGAGCGTCGTGTGAGTATTAAACTAAGTTCTCTTTCACGTCTTATTGCACCTAAACTGTCAAATACACACAAGGATATGTAAAAAACACAAAGTTCACATAAACACAGTCGGTTCTGTCTGTGAACGTAAACAGCAGGAAAAGAAATCGAATGTGTATATTAGATCTGTGTATTACAGTGACAGCAGTGTACAGTACCTACTGCTGTTAATACGACATTTACATTTACATTTATGCATTTAGCAGACGCTTTTATCCAAAGCGACTTACAACTCAGGAGAACAGGAAGCGATCCGTCAAGAAGAGGCAACGAAACACAAAAAGTGCCCTAAATACTAAGATTTGTACACTGCTCAGAGTAGCAAAGACCAGAAAAGGAAAGAAGAAAGGAGAAATAGAGGGGGAATTTTTTTTTTTTTTTTTTTTTTTTTTTTTTTAATGTAAGATTAAGTGCTCATGGAAGAGATGAGTTTTTACCTGTCTTTTGAACGAAGTGAGTGATTCTGTTGTGCGTATGGAGGACGGAAGATCGTTCCACCAACCCGGAACAATGAAAGAAAAAGTTCGAGAGAGGGATTTCATGCCTCTCTGTGATGGTACCACAAGCCTTCGCTCATTAGCTGAGCGAAGGCTTCTGGTGGGTGTGTAGACGCGAAGGAGTGAGTCGAAGTATGCGGGTGCTGCGCTTGTGGAAGATCCATAAGCAAGAGTCAGGGCTTTGAATTTGATCCGGGCAGCGAGTGGTAGCCAATGCAGAGAGATGAATAGAGGTGTGACATGAGCCCTTTTGGGCTCATTGAATACAAGACGTGCTGCAGCGTTCTGGATCATTTGCAACGGTTTGATTGCACAAGATGGAAGTCCAGCCAGAAGCGCGTTGCAATAGTCAAGTCTAGAAATGACCAGGGCTTGGACAAGAAGCTGTGTTGCATGCTCCGTAAGGAACGGTCTGATTTTCCTGATGTTGTGCAATGCAAACCTGCATGACCGAGCCGTCTTCGAGATGTGGTCTTTGAAGGACAGCTGGTCATCAAAGATTACTCCAAGATTTCTGACCGACCCCGAAGGAGTAATCAGAGATGAACCTAGCTGGATGGTAAAATCGTGTTGTATGGTGGGGTTAGCAGGGAAAACAAGCAGCTCAGTCTTTGCTAGATTGAGCTGCAGGTGATGTTTTTTCATCCATGCCGAGATGTCCGCCAGACAGCTTGAGATTCGTGCAGCTACTGTGGGATCATCTGGTTGAAATGAGAGGTAGAGCTGTGTGTCATCAGCATAGCAATGATAAGAGAGACCATGTGCCTGAATGATGGGTCCCAGTGATGTAGTGTAAATGGAAAAGAGGAGAGGTCCAAGCACTGAGCCCTGAGGAACCCCCGTGGTCAATTGATGTGTTTTGGATACCTCTCCTCTCCAGGCAACCTTAAAAGACCTACCTGTGAGATAGGACTCAAACCAGTGGAGTGGAGTCCCTGTGATGCCCAGTGATGAGAGGGTGGACAGAAGAATCTGATGATTCACAGTGTCAAAGGCAGCAGACAGATCAAGGAGGATGAGGACTGATGATTTGGATGCAGCTTTAGCCAGCCGCAGGGCTTCAGTAACTGACAGTAATGCCGTCTCAGTTGAGTGGCCCTTTTTGAAGCCTGACTGGTTTACGTCCAGTTGATTAGTCTGTGAGAGGAAAGATGAGACCTGGTTGAAAACAACTCTTTCAAGTGTTTTCGCAATGAATGGTAGGAGAGAAACAGGTCTGTAGTTCTCTACAAGCGATGTGTCTAATGTGGGTTTTTTAAGCAGTGGGGTTACTTGAGCCTGCTTGAATGTGGTAGGGAAGATGCCGGTGGAAAGAGATGTGTTGATGATGTGTGTGAGTGCTGGTAAGAGTGTAGGGGAGATGGCTTGTAGGAGATGTGAGGGGATGGGATCTAGAGGGCAGGTAGTGGGATGGCTGGAGAGGAGAAGCTTAGATACTTCGTCCTCAGTGAGTGTAGAGAAGGAGGAGAGAAGATGTTTGGTTGTGGATGTGGCTGATTCAAAAGTGTGTGTGTTTGGAGGTGTGAACTGACTGCTGATGAGTGTGGTTTTGTTTGTGAAAAAATTGGCAAGATCGTCTGCAGAAAGAGAGGTGGTGGGAGGTGGTGGAGGGGGACAGAGGAGAGAGGTGAAAGTTCTGAAAAGTGTGCGTGAGTCTGAGGTGCTGTTGATTTTGTTGTGGAAATATGAGGATTTAGCTGTATGGACGTCCTGTGAGAAGGAAATGAGCAGAGATTGGTACTTACTCAGGTCAGATGGGTCGTTTGATTTGCGCCATTTTCTCTCTGCTGCCCTAAGTTTGGTCCGGTGTTCACGAAGAACATCAGATAACCAAGGGTTAGAGGGAGTAGCGCGAGCTGGCCTAGAAGACAGAGGGCAGATAGTATCTAGACAAGTGGTTAAAGTGGAACATAAAGTGTCTGTTGCAGTGTTGACATCCATAGAGGAGAATTGTGTGGGTGATGGAAGAGAGGATGATACAACGGAGGAGAGGTGTGAGGGAGAAAGAGAACGCAGGTTTCGTCTGAAACTAACTGGTAGAGGAGGTGGAAGCATAAGAGTAGTGAGATGTATATTAAATGTGATGAAGTAGTGATCCGAGAAGTGTAAGGGTTTGACCAAAGTGTTTTCTGTAGTGCAGTTGCATATGTAGATGAGGTCAAGTTGGTTGCCAGATTTGTGCGTGTGTGAGGTAGTAAGAAGTTTGAGATCGAATGAGGATAGAAGGGAGTGAAAATCTGTAGCATACGGTTTGTCCAGGTGGATGTTGAAATCACCAAGGATTACAAGTGGGCTGCCATCCTCAGGGAGTGAGGACAGCAGCACATCTAGTTCCTCAACAAAGGTGCCCAATTGACCTGGAGGGCGGTAGATGACTACAAGATGGATTTTAGCAGGAGCTGTAACTGTAATAGCATGGTATTCAAATGAGGTGTTATTACAGAGAGAGGTGTGGGTTGAGTATTTCCAATTGTTTGTGATAAGAAAACCTGTGCCTCCACCTCTGCCAGTGTGGCGAGGGGTGTGTGAGAAGGAGAAATTGTTAGAGAGAGCAGCAGGAGTTGCTGAGTCTTCTGGATGGATCCAGGTCTCAGTCAAGGCCAAGATATTCAGATTGGAATGAGTGGCAAAGGCTGGAATGAAGTCAGCTTTGTTTACAGCTGACTGACAATTCCATAGACCCAGAGAAAAGGAGGGAGGGATATTAGTAGAGGAAGGAATAAGACGCAGATTAGCAGTGTTGCGCTGCCGTCTGCGTCTGATAGTGGAGCGAGGGGTAGAAATAGTGGGTATGTATTGAAAGCACATTGTGAAAAGAGAGAGAAGGAGAAAGAGGATAGGGAAATAAATAAATACTTAAGTGCGTTCTCGGTGTTCGGTCTACGGTGGAGTCGATCGTAGGTCGAGTCGAAAACGAATGTCTTTACACTTGTCGGTCTTCACACGAGGCGGCTGAACACGAGGGCTGAACGCTCCCGCTGACGCTACCGCGACAGCGCTGACACGCTTATTAAATACACACTGATCACTGCTTGAGGGATAGCAGGTGTGGACGCTTTTATAATTATCCCAAAGATTAATCAACGCAACGGTCTGCCAACGACTCAAATCGAAACCAAACTATCACTCACTACCTGTGCTAAAAGCCAACAATTATTATTTAATAACGGCTGGTGATTGCGTACCGCGCGCTTCAAACTGCCCTGGTTAAAGTGCAATTTGTGAGTAGCTCACGGAACAAAGTTATGAATAAAAGGAATAAGTGCAGAAACGAAAATGTATCTTCCTTCTAGTAATTAAAACACCAAGCAATACAGCAAATACAGAGTATTTCGGATAGACTTACTTGCGATTCGAGCTCCTTCTATGACCGGATTCTATAATACGAATCAAACAACTGAAGAAAATCACTCACTGCTCTGGACTGAATAACTTTAGTAGCTTTATTAATACAGTTCTTACTTGAACGCTGCTGTTGAATGCTCTGGCGAGGAGATAAACATGGCAGACTGTGTTCAGCTCAATGAGGGGAGGAGCTGAGCTAACAGGGCGGAGTCTGTCAGCAGTTGTGGGCGTGGTCTAATCATATGTGATGTCACATTGCATAGAAACTGCAAACAGCTTTTATTCTTATGATTATGGTGATTTAAAAAAGAGGAGTGGGTGTATTTCACCACTATACTGCCAGCACAGTTATGTTCAAACACAATATAAAAGTGAATTTTCAAAAATCGTTCACCTTTAATCTAGGGATGCACCGAATCCAGGATTTAGGTTCGGGTTCGGCCGCATATTGGGCTTTTTTACTGGGTTTGGTTTCTGCCGAACCTTAGAATTTTTTTCCACCGAACCGAACCCTAGGCTTGCACTACGCGATACTGGCCGATGATGCCGCGGTTGATTATGGCAACGTGTTTACTAGGTGGACAGTTCGAATACCGTAGGCTGTGAGGAAGTGAAAATGGAACTTGTGAACAGAAAATGTGTTGTTTGGTAGTACTTTCAGTCACAAGAAGGCAATTCAAGTCGAGCTATATGTTCAATTTGCAACGCTGATTTGTCTCGTGGTGGCAAGAACCCTAAACAATAGCCGCTGGATGTCCGGTTCGCGAACGAATCGTTCTTTTTAACCGGATCTTTATAGTGATCCGGTCGAACCAGTTCACCAAATCGGACTGAATCGTTCTAAACGGTTCGCGTCTCAAATCAGCGCTGATCCCACAAGTTACTATAGTTACTCACTTTCTGACATGAGTGACACTCCCTCAGACTAGAAATAAACTAATATCTTGAAGTATAAGTTGTAACTCCAACAGTTCACTGAACTGAGACATGTTTTGCTGTGAGAACCGGTGAGCTGAGGTACTGCATGCGTGATAGCGTCGTCTTGAACCGAACTGTTTCTCTCGGAGTGGGACGGCTGATGCTGTTTCTCTCAGAAAACTCATGCTGATAATATATGAGCACGGGTGAACTGAGGATTTGTGTAAGTTTATGTTATGTCAATGTAAGTTTATTTAATCTGTGTAAAACATCAGTGTTTGCACGACAGTGGCTGTATTGAGGGCTTTTGCAAAACATGAATTAAAAAGCGTATCCAAGATGATGATGATGATGACAATAATAATTATTACCATACTAAGTTTGGATTACAAATAATTTATATGAATGCGTTTGAATGTATTTTCATCCACCGGGATGATAGAAATGACGTCATTACGTAAGGACGTAAAAGAAGCGGTGATCCGTTTTTTTTTTACCGGTTCATTGAAACGAACTGTCTGAAAGAACCGTTTCGCGGAAAAAAAACGAACTTCCAATCCGAGAGAATAAGAGTTGTGCATGAAGGAATCTACAGACAGCAACGCGGCACAGTCATCCTGGCATAATGTTGCCTTTTTAAAAAAATTAAAATTAAATTAAAAATACACTGCTGTGGACGTTGTTTATGTCATTAATGTGTTTACTGTGATAACGGACTGAGGATGGATTCGGTATTCGGTTTCGGATTCGGCAGAATCTTAACCAGTGGATTCGGTATTCGGCCGAACCTCAAAAATCTGGATTCGGTGCATCCCTACTTTAATCATTAAAATAAAGAAACTAAGTAAAAATTCTTCCTCATCCATACTTGTTGATGATGTGTGGTTTTATTGTACGCTTAACCGAACGATCACATCATGACACATTTGTCTTCCGCGGCCTGTTTGACCTCCGTCATCGTGCTCTGAGCTTTAGCTTTGATTGAATCAAAGTCCACGTCCATGTTCTGGAGTTTCCCCAGAAACGAATCGTTTATCTCTTCCTCCTCCTCGTCTTCGTCCACCATCTTTGCCAGCTCCTCTGGGATGTCCAGATCATCTCCGGCCATCTGGACGGTGGCATCGTCTTGTGCGCTCTGTTCACAAACAGATGCAAGTGTGAAAAACAGAGGCCTAGCTTGGATTTTAAATATGGTTCAGTATATAAACAAATTCCACCCCAAAAACAGGTTAAATGTGATCTGGACATGTTATATGCACTGCAAAAAAAATACTTACTTAGTATTGTTGTCTTGTTTCTAAAAATCAAATATTTGCTAGAAAAAGTAAAAATTATTGTATTGTTTTATGAAAAAAATAACTCAAAATTAAGAGAGTTTTTGCTTAAAATAAGATAAATAATCTGCGAATAAAGTAAAATAATGTTGCTTTAAGATTTTTTTCTTACCCCACTGGCAGATTATTTAGCTTATTTTAAGCAAAAACTCTCGTAATTTTGAGTTATTTTTTATGTTATGTTTGGACTAGAAACAGGACAATACTAAGTAAGAAAAGCTTTTTTTTGCATTGGTGAGATGAACACACTGATATGTTACATTATGAATGAAAATACCTGTGGTAGTCTGTATTTGTCACGCAGATGCACGCGTAAGTTTGCTCTCTCTGCTTTTTTTGTAGCAAACTCCTGGTCCCTGGCGATCCTGTCAATGAAACACACGACATGCCGGTTTAGTTCATGTGAGACCACAGGTAACAGTGTGAGGTAATGTACTTTACACGTCCCGAGCTGGATTTTCTGAGGCCTTCGGCATAATCGACAATACAAATCAGGTCGATACTTTACAAACCGCATTGAGGGGTTTTACTGCTTGCTTTAGGACTTTTAGCCCTTTGGTAAATCAGTGTGATCAGTTTCTGGTGTATTCTGCTCTAAATCGATCTTATGAGGGCTTTCCTGGGTGAATCCCACTAGATAGAAATAAGAAATTGTGTTTTGCTGAACATTTTTGCATTGTTTTCATGAATATTAAGCATTTTCTTATGCAACTTCTTCTGTAATGATATATTATTTAAATTGTAAAGTCAAGGTAGTATAGAATCAAGGTAATATTTTTTGCACCGAATTAAAAAAAAGAGAATTTAAAACTTTAAAAGTGAAAGTATGCCTTATACTAATGAGAATTTATAGATTAAATAAACAAAACTATACAATACAATTATGAGAATCCAACAGCAGTCATTTAATAAAAAACACATCAAAAATAATAAATCCATATTTGCATTATATTAATGAGAATTTATATTGATAGAATAAATAAGTAAATATTAGGACAATTATGAGAATCCAATGGCAGTCATTTAATAAAAAACATCAAAAATAATATATCCATATTTGCATTATATTAATGAGAATTTTAATTTATTAAATAAATATTAGGACAATTATGAGAATCCAATGCCAATAATGTAATAAATAAAAAAACATCAAAAGCATCCATAAATGCATTATATTAATACAAATTTTAATTGATTAAATAAATAAATATTACTACAATCATGAGAATCTAATGGTAATTATTTAATAAAAAACATCAAAAATAAAATACCCATATATGCATTATATTGATGAGAATTTAAATGTATTAAATAAATAAATATTAAGACAATTATGAGAATCTAATGCCAATAATGTAATAAAAAACATCGAAAGCATCCATATATGCATTATAGTAATGAACATTTATTGATTTAATAAATAGAGACTATTTACTGGACAATAATGATAATCTATTGGGAATCATTTCATTTTTTTTTAATGCATTATATATATATATATATATGAGAATTTATATTGATTGAATAAATAAAAAAATAAATATTAGGACATTTATGAGAATTTAATGGCAGTCATTTAATAAAAAACATCAAAAGTAAAAAACATCCATATATGTATAAAAAATGGTACAAAAGTAGGCTTAATTACGCTTATTAAAACATTTTTTTTTTATGTTGTTTATTTTATGAATGTGTTTTTATGAGGCTCGCTCCAGCTGAACTGACGTGATTGGCCTGGTATTGAGCTATTATTTACACGCCGTTTAGTGGTTTTACATGAAACCAATCAATCTGACCGTCTCCCTAACCCTCGCAATCGTATTACTCTGACCCTCAGAGATTAGCGCTGCTTCATACGTATATACAGACTGTTCCTGACAGAAATAATAGCCCAGTTACTCGCTGACCCAACGGCAGCAGGATGGAGCCTAAGAAGGTTACAGGGGTTTAGGGTGAAATATGGAGCAGGTGGCTCTGAATCTGGAGTCGAGCAAGGTAAACGCTGTAATGCTTATTAAACCACACACAGGAAAGCAGACGTGTTGTCATGCAAACAGACTCTAGCACTTTTATGATCATGTTCTGATACAACTGACTGTTGTTGTGGTTGGACCACACTAAAGACCGCGACCTTTGACCCAATAAGGCCTCTCCTGACCCAGTTCTGCACTTAAAGCCATCGGGAGTTATATAAAGAGATAAGATATAGTGCAAAGCAACATTACGGCAATGTGTGTAGTCTTTTTTCCGAGACGTCACAGCTTTCACACTGAGCGGTTTCTCTTTTCACTGTTGATCTTCAGACATCCGGCTCAAGTCTTACAGGCAGAGTTTTTATTATTCAGCATTAAACAGATTCATGCTATATTAATATCACATCCTCGCATTTACTGTCATGCATCTCTGACATCAGTCGACCTCAGATCAGTGATGACGGCAATAACGGACTGATCCCACACAGGAAATGGGCATTAGGATAAGACAACAACTACAGACTAAGACGATTTCTTCATGTTTATAAACATCACTGTGTGATGAATGGGATTGAAACCTACATTATGATTGTTTTTTTAACCTTTGGATGTCTTAGAAATCTACTGTGTCACACACACACACACGAACACACACACACACACACACACACACACACACACACACACACACACACACACACACACACACACACACATACACACACACACACACACACACACACACACACACACACACACACACACACACACACACACAGTGTAATGTAATTTAAGTTGACATTACTTAAACATCCAAGTTGACTGAACTTAATTTTTTTTCCTTTTTTCTTATTAATATGATATTATTTATTGTTACTTATATAATTACTACAATAACTGTGTTCTCACCAAAATACCACAGTTACTATAATTTATTATTTTGTAATAATAAAAAAAAAGAATTCATTATTTTTAATATTTCATTATTTAGGTTTTTACATTTACACAAACAGTACTATGGCAACTGTGTGTTCCTGCCAAAATAACACATTGTTATTTATTCTTAATTATTTTTACAATGATAATTTATTAATTTTTCATTATTAATTTTTATATTCATTACATTTTTAGTAATACAAAATACTACGATAACTGCCCCCCCCCAAAAAGTTAATATACTTAATTATTTTTACAATTATTCAATAATTTTGATTCAAACCGTATTTTCTATCTCCTTACACTGCCCCTAAACCTACCCATCACAGGAAATATTCTGCATTTTTACTTTCTCAAAAAAACATCATTTAGTATGTTTTTAAGGCCATTTGAATTATGAGGACATTTGATATGTCCTCATAAACCACATTTATAGTGTAATAACAGTGTAATACCCATGTAGTTATACAAATTTGTGTCCTCATAAACCACATTTATAGTGTAATAACAGTGTAATACCCATGTAGTTATACAAATTTGTGTCCTCATAAACCACATAAACAGACTCACACACACACACACACACACACACACACACACACACACACACACACACACACACACACACACACACACACACACACACACACACACACACACAGAGACAGACACATGCACACAGAAACTCACACCTACACACCAGTGTCTCACACTCACACACACACACACACACACACACACAGGTGTCTCTAACACACACACAGACACTAACATACACACACACATGCACGCACACATATACACACACTGGTGTCTCGCACGCGCGCACACAGACACTCACATTCACACACACACACACACACACACACATAGACAGACACATGCAAACAGAAACTCACACCCACATACCAGTGTCTCACACTCTCTCTCTCTCACACACACACACAAACACACACACACAGGTGTCTCTAACACACAAACAGACACTCACATACACAGACACGCACACACACACACTGGTGTCTCTCTCACACACACATACACACTGGTGTCTCACACACAGACACTCATATACACATACACAGACACATAAACCACAGACATACCGGTGTCTTACACATATACACTGACACGCGCACACACACACACAAACACGCGCACAGAAACTCCACACTCCGGTGTTTCACACGAACACACACACACACACATATTTAGATCTGGGCATGAAAGGTTGCAGTGATGAGCATTGTATCCGATCACAGGCGTGTTGAGTCTGTGAAACGCTTCATCATGACTAACAGTGCAAACACAATGTAGATCAGAGATGTGTTGATTATTTCGGGAGTTTTGGCGAGTCCGGATCTCAGTTTTTGGACTAAAAAGTTCCGTTTTTGATTTCTCTGTTCATGACCCCTTTAACTAATGTGAGCAGAGGTTAGTTAAAATGTTGAGTGGGTAAAGTTTAGTTCAGCTTGAGATCCTTTCCTTTTAAACTGGTTATATTTCTGAAGCCTTTTATGTTTTATGAGCTGTAGGATTATTATATTAAACCGCACAGAGCCGAAGCACAACCAAAACAATGTTCTTCCACAAAATGCACACAGTATTGTTTCTATACTAATAAATAGCCAAAAGTTACAGAGTGGACAGTTAAATCATTGTAACCAACCAAAATAGAAACCAAACAACAACAAAATTTGATAATTGATTAGGACATTGTGTGGTCAAGGTATTCCTAAACTCGCAGTTTATTGACATCATTTAAATAAATCGGGAAATGTTCATGTCACAAATGATCCTTGTGTCTTCTCTCTCTCTCTCTCTCTCTCTCTCCATCTGTATCTTGAATGCATTGAACGCATGATTTGAAGATATACTCACTTCTCCTCGATGAGCTGCTTCTGATACTCCTCAAACTCTTCCCTGCTCATTCCTTTAGACGCCGCCGTCTCTTTTCCGTCCGCCTTCTCCTCCGGTTCATCCTTTCCTCCGGTCATGTTCTTCAGTTTGTCTCCCAACATCTGCTGCATGAGGAATGCCATGTTCTCCGGTTTTAGGCCTGAAGAGTAGATTAACTATCCAATATTCACTAATTTGTGGTGTTAGTTCATGTATTTGACCCAGAGCTTTCCAGAAGTAACCTTTGCAGTTCAGCAACGCCGGCGTTGAAGCTAATTATGGCTTATTTTTTGGAGCAACAATAACAAAATGAAGACAATAGAGGTGTAGTTTGCGATTTGGCACCTGTTGTTGTGATGGAGGTGAGGGTGAGGGTGAGGGTGTGATGAAAACGGCTCAAGGGCTTAGCTTATTATAAAAGCCCATCAAAACCTGTGCTGGCCTCTCCTTGGGCCAAGGACAGCACAGATAATACTGCTCATCTGAATGGGCTCTTATTTCATTTATATTGTTAAAAAAAAAAAAAAGATTATTGGAGTATGCATTACATGGAAATACCATTTCAGTTTTTCCACTTACAAATTTCACATTTAATTCAATGCTGATTTCTTATTCATACTGAAATTTATTACTGAGTAAATCTTTACACCAAATTTTGCGAGTGTTGCTTCTTTTATTAAAAGAAAAGATGTAGAGTATTATCTAAAGGTCTGTGACCACTAGTGAAAAGTGCCTTTTAATACAATTTTTTAATTGCAAATACTGTTCGGGTGAAAAGTTTAAACTTGGATGAGTGTTTGACTGTTAAATAAAACTATTCAAAATCATTTGAGTTTATTTAAATAAATAAATAATATATATATATATATATATATATATATATATATATATATATATATATATATATATATATATATATATATATATATATATATTAAATATATTAAAAATATATTAAATATAAGACTTTGATTAAAGAATATAGGTATTTTTACATTATAATATTGTTGCTTACTAAAACTATTAAATGATTTTAGCTAATTGAAATAAATCTAAAATAAAATATAAATAATACATGAAAAATATAGGCTAGTTAATTATTTTTACAATTATAACATTTTTGCTATCTAAAAGAAACTATTTTCTTTACATTAATTGTAATTCAATTAATTAATGAAATATAAATATTAGATTAAATATATTAAATTAGATTAAATATTAATTTAGTTCATTGTTTTTATAATTATAAAATTAAAAAACTATAAAAAATTGCTTTCATTAATAACAAATTAATATAAATAGGCCTTTATGAAATAATAACACACAATAATATATGCAAAAATAGTATTATACAAAATAATAATTATTTTGATCATTTTTACAATTATAAAATTGTTGCAAACTAATAATAAAACTATTAAAATCGTTTTCATTAATACATTATTAGATTTATATCTTAATCTTAAAATTAATTTATCTAAATTAGCTGAATTAAAGTAGATTGAAGTTGACGTACTAAAAATATTAACTGATATAAATATAAATTACAGTTAAATAAAAATATATATAAAAAATATTACACAACAAAATGAAATGCAAAGCAACATTAAAATTAAACATTAAATACTGTAATAATATACAGCTCTGGAAAAAATGAAGAGACCACTTAACATGGATTTCTCAATGTTAAGTGGTCTCTTCATTTTTTCCATAAATAGGTGAATTTTTTCCATAAATAGGTGAAATAGTGAATGTTGTGTCTCTTTTGCTTTATTGACAGCAGAACTGGAGCTATATGAACAAAACCTGATGATCATGTTCTCCACACTGTAAAAAAAAATGTTTTTGTTGGTTTAACTTAAAAAAGTAAGTTTGAGTTCATTGAGTTTCATTTTGAGTTTATTGAAATTAAAAATTTGAGTTGATACAATGAAGGAAATTTGTTCAATAAATAGAAACTCAAAATATTATTGTATCTGAACCACATAAAAAAATTGATAAATCATTAAAATAGCACTAGTTGGCATGTTTCACTGCATCATCACAAATAAAACGCACACAATTACCCAATATGCTTACTAAATATTGTAATAATGTTTTAATAAAGGTTGTCGAATCTCAAGACATGTTCATTGTATTAACTCAAAATTTTAATTTCAGTGAACTCAAAATTTGAAGGCAACCCAGGTAACTTTTTTTTTTTTTTTTTTTTTTGGAAATGAAGTTTTTTTATTGGTTTCCTTTTATATATATAACATACCAGTACAAGGTTAAACAAATAAATACATTGTGTACAAAACAACACGGATAAAAGTAATTATAATAAATAATAATAGAAATGACATTTAAATGCACAACAGGGTAAGCAAGTCACACTTCAAAGGGAGATTGATATTAGATCCATGCCTTATGAAGTAATAATCTGAATACAATTCTCCCACATATCAACATCCATATGATTTCCATTCACTTTAGCTAACATTTTTTCATATGAAACATTCTCTATCATAGATTCAATCCACATTTTAAGTGAAGGACATTGAATATCTTTCCAAAATCTAAGTATCAGTCGTACTGCCGTGACTACCCCTACAGTAACCAGGGAAAACTCTTTATTTTTAATCTGAGGAATCTCAGATTTATCTCCTAAAAGACAAACCCTTGATGAAAATGGAAGTTCCACTCCTAAACATCTTCCAAGATATTTCAACACAATTTCCCAAAAAGGTTGAATCTTTGAACATTGCCAAAGAGCATGCATATATGTACCAGTTTCTTGTTTACATTTCCAGCATTTATTATCACTCAGACAACCCATTCTGAAAAGTCGCACTGGTGTATAATAATATCTATGTAATACCTTATACTGGATAAATTTGCCTCTTGCTTCCTTTATATATCTTCCACTGTAGGACAAAATTCTGTTCCAAGTGTCCTTATCTATGTCACTATTAATGTCTCTTTGCCAAATTAATCTCAAGTTTTCACAGTTCTTATCACCGCTCCTCAAAATAAGTTGATAAAATTTAGATGACTTTTGAAGGGGTCTTGGTAATTCACAAAATGTTTCTAAAACATTCTTTTCTTGTCCCATAGAAATCTTTGCCAACAAACAGTTTCTAATCTGTAAATATTTCCAGAAATGATCCCGGCCTTCTAAGTGAAATTTTTCTTTTAAATTAGTATAAGATAAAAGCTTATCATTACTAAATAAATCCCTTAGAGTGCGTATTCCATTTCTAAACCATTGTCCCCAGAACAGGGACTTTTTCCCTACCTTAATATAGGGATTATTCCATACTGATGAGTAATGCTGACACATGTGAGAAATCTTACATTTTCTATGGATAATTTTCCAAACCTCTTTAGAATGAAGCAATACAGGGTTGGTCATATTATGCTGTAAATTCCCCTCTGGGTTTTGCGAAAAGGCCTCTATTGGTCGAAAAGGGTAAGTAAGTTGTCGTTCTATTAATACCCAATCTAAATCTAAAACATCTTCCTCCCAGTGTCTAGTGAGCTTAGACATTTCAAATGCTAATTTGTAAAGCTCTACATTCGGTAATGCTAGCCCCCCTCTATCTCTAGGTAAACATAATTTATTAATGCCAATCCTGGGTCTTTTACCATCCCACAAAAAATTCTTAATCATAGCATTATATCGCTTATATATCTGGTGAGGCATAGTAACGGGGACCATCCCAGATATGTAATTAAACTGTGGTGCTATCGTCATCTTTATTATATTAATTTTTCCCCACAAAGTTAACATAATTTTCTTCCAATTATCTAGTTTTGTTTGTATTTTCTGCAACAAAGGTACCATATTTAAATTCAATATATTCTCTAAATTAGGGCTTAGGTGGATACCTAAATATCTAATCCCTTTTTGCATCCATTTAAACTTAAACGCACTGACTGAGGAAGAGAAGCACACTGCTGATACAGGCATAGCCTCTGACTTATGCCAGTTGATTTTATATCCTGAAAATTTAGAATAAGATTCAATCGTATTAAGGAGTACTGGTAAGGAGCAACCAGGGTCTTTAACTACTAGCAATATGTCATCTGCATATAACAGTAATTTATGTTCTCTTTCCCCTGCAAATACACCTTTAATTCTCGGTTCCTCTCTTATCATTGAAGCAAGTGGTTCCAAAACTAATGTAAAAAGTAGTGGACTAAGAGGACAGCCTTGGCGGGTAGATCTTGATAGATTAAAAAAGGATGATGTTATTCCATTTGTTATTACAGCCGCTTTAGGATTGGAGTAAAGAATTTTAACCCACTTCACAAAACCTGGACCAAAACCATATTTTCCTAAGGCCTCAAAAAGAAAACCCCACTCCACCCTATCGAAGGCCTTTTCTGCATCAAGCGATATTGCAGCGATGGGATCTAGATTAGAATGATTCATCCACATGAGATGTAATAGCCTTCTCATATTGTCAGATGAGGATCTATTTTTAATAAAGCCCACCTGATCTCTGTGTATAATTTTAGGTAAAATACTTTCTAATCGTGAGGCTAATAATTTTGTTAATACTTTACAATCTACATTTAATAAACTTATGGGACGGTAGTTAGCAGGGTCCAACCTATCTCTATCCGGTTTTGGTATGAGTGATATTAAGGCTTCATTAAAACTGTCAGGCAACATATCATTCTCAAGAACCTCTGCATATACCTCAGTTAATATTGGGGTCAACTCATCAGCAAACTTCTTATAATACTCTGCTGGGAATCCGTCAGAGCCTGGTGATTTTCCTGGTTTTAAAGACATTATAACAGTTCTGACCTCCTCTTGTGTTATTGGTCCATCAATTGAGGCTTGTTCTTCAGGGGTTAAAGTGGGCAATGTAACATTAGCTAGAAAGTCTTTTAACTCCTCCTGACTATAAATGGATTCTGATGTGTACAGTTTTGAATAGTACTGGTTGAACACCCTATTAATTTCTTTGTTGGAGGTGAGCACCTTATTTCTCTCCTTAATTGCTGGTATGACATGACATGCATCATGTTGCTTTATCTGTCTAGCAAGGAGTTTCCCAGCTTTTTCCCCACTCTCATAATACTTGGTCTTCAATCTAAATAATGCATATTCTGCTTTTTTATTAAAGAATTCATGAAGATCAAATTTTAATTGACAAAGCCGTTTAAATTTCAAATCTGTAAAATGTTGCACCAAATCCTTCTCTAGATCACTGATTTGTTTTTCTAAGAGTTTTACTTTTCCTACACTTTCTTTTTTTTTCTACTTGCATAAGCAATACATTTTCCCCTGATAAATGCTTTACAGGCATCCCATACTGTTGCTAATCTCTGAGTTGACCCAATATTAAGTTCAAAAAACATCTTTATATCATCCTGCAATGAATCTACAAAGACCTTATCCTCCAGCATAAAGGTATTTAGTCTCCACCGCCCCCGTTTCTTAAAATCTACATTCACTTCTAATTTTAATTCAACATGTGCATGATCTGTCAGACCTATTACTCCTATTATACAATCAGCAACAGAGTCAATTAGAGAATTGGAGATCAGAAAATAATCAATTCTTGAAAAGGTCTTGTGACAATTTGAGAAGAATGTGTATTCCCGTTCTCGTGGGTTAACCAGTCTCCAAATATCTGTTAATCCGTTGTCATCTTTAAGAGTATGAATGGCAGCCCTATCTCTGGGGGTTGATCTGATGTTGTTTTGACTTCTATCCAGGATGCCATCCATAGTTTGATTAAAGTCACCTCCAATTATAATATGTCCCTCAAGATTGGCTAATATTTTGTTTACCTCATGAAAGAATTCTGGCTGTTCCTTATTTGGTGCATATACGTTACAGAATACTACTTTAACATCATTGATCTTTGCTTCGATACAGAGTATACGACCATCCTTGTCTTTGTGTTGATTCATCAATAGAAAGTGTATTTTCTTCCTCACTAGTATGGCTACTCCACTCCTACTGCTTGACACAGAATTATGAAACACATGTCCGACCCAGTCATGTCTAAGTTTCAAAGCTTCCCTTTCATCTTTAAAATGAGTTTCCTGTAAAAAGGCAACATCTGTTTTCCTGATCTTAAGATATGCAAGTATTTTTTTCCTTTTAACAGGTGACCCACAGCCATTTATATTCCAAGATATTATATTTATACATTGTTTATCCATCACACGCTGTGTAAAACTGTGCACCTGTTGTGCTGCGATGCAACTTACTTATCAAGTTCCAAAAATAAATAACAAATGAACCTTTAACATGTAAACTGGTATTATACCTACAATCCTTTCTGATAGAAAACCAATTAATTAACTTCCAACATTTTTGTGAACAATGAAACCTTGAAAAACAAACAAAAAACAAAACAAATAAGAGAGAAAAAACGAAACTCAAAACACCACCCTTAAGAGGCAGTGAGCCCACTTCTGGGTCACACAATTGGTCCGTGATGCTCGCAGTCAGAGCACACTCGCTGACTCGGGAAGACAGACCCCAAAGCTTTTCCCGACCCACCATTTTAACCACGTATCATAATACCTCGACTTACATATTTCAGTCACTTATAGTTTACTCATCACCTCCTTGTAGTTGGATGTGCTCCTTTATATATCTTTCTGCCTCCATGTCAGGTAACTTTTTTTCTAAATAATTTTTTACAGTGCAGTGGGATTTAAGATCCGAAGAGCATCTGACCGTCTGTACACAGATCACATCACTCACACTCATTTACACACATTTAATTAGTGCACTTAAATGTCTTTAAACCATATCTTTTCTGTGTCTTTCAAAATTATACAACTTAGTTTATTTCCAGGTTTTAAATGGTGAAAAAAAATCCCAGATTTTCACTGTGCTCTCAAACATTTAGACTAAGACATGGAGGTGAGATCTTTATAATCTCAGATGTACAGAAGCATCTTCAGATTAAAACCTCCGTCTGTTGGCCTGTTCTTAAATTAGACCATCTCTCCTGAGCTCAAGACCAATATGGTGTTTCTAAACTGCATGTCCACAACCTTCTCCATTCATTTGTTTATTTAGGATTTACTATTTGTGGGAATGCAGTTTTTTTTAAAGGTGCACAAAGTTAAACTTCATTAAAAATAATAAAATCAAAGTTCTGTTTTATTCTACATTAGGTTGATCCATGTTGAGATCACATGACCAGCAGGATCCCGCTGACTTTATCTTAACTGTAACCCTCTTTATGTTAAGGAATAAATGAATAATGAGTTATAAATGCATGTGAATAGAGTATTTCTATAATCAGCCAGTGAAAATGACTAGTGCACCTTAGTGTATAGTGCATAAGTCCATAGTGTAAAAGTACGTAGTGGATAAGTGCATATTGCATAAGTCCATGCATAATAGTGTACATAAAAAGTAGTGGATAAGTGCATGTAATAAACAGTGGGTACAGAAAGTATTGAGACCCCCTTCAATTTTTCACTCTGTTAGATTGCAGCCATTTGCTAAAATCATTTAAGTAAACATTTTTTCTCATTAATTTATACAAAGCACCCCATATAGACAGAAAAACTGAATTGTAGACATTTTTGCAGATTACGGAAAAAAACGGAAATATCACATGGTCCTAAGTATTCAGACCCTTTGCTGTGACGCTCATATATTTAACTCAGGTGCTGTCCATTTCTTCTGATCATCCTTGAGATGGTTCTACACCTCCATTTGAGTCCAGCTGTGTTTGATTATATTGATTGGACCTGATTAGGAAAGCCTCACACCTGTCTATATCAGACCTTACAGCTCACAGTGCATGTCAGAGCAAATGAGAATCATGAGGTCAAGGGAACTGCCTGAAGAGCTCAGAGACAGCATTGAGGCAGGGCACAGGTCTGGACAAGGTTACAAAAAATTCTGCTGCACTTAAGGTTTCTAAGAGCACAGTGGCCTCCATAATCCTTAAATGGAAGACGTTTGCGAAGACCAGAACCCTTCCTAGAGCTGGCCGTCCGGCCAAACTGAGCTATCGGTGGAGAAGAGCCTTGGTGAGAGAGGTGAAGAAGAACCCAAAGATCACTGAGGCTGAGCTCCAGAGATGCAGTTGAGAGATGGGAGAAAGTTGTAGAAAGTCAACCATCACTGCAGCCCTCCACCAGTCGGGGCTTTATGGCGGAGTTGCCCGACGGAAGCCTGTCTTCAGTGCAAGACACATGAAAGTCTGCATGTAGTTTGCTAAAAAACACCTGAAGGACTCCAAGATGTTGAGACATAAGATTATCTCGTCTGGTGAGACCAGGATAGAACTTTCTGGCCTTAATTCTAAGTGGTATGTGTGGAGAAAAATATCACCGGTCCAATACAGTCTCAACAGGGAAGCATGGTGGTGGCAGCATCATGCTGTCGGGGTGTTATTCAGCTGCAGGGACAGGACAACCGGTTGCAATCAAGGGAAAGATGAATTCGGCCAAGTACAGGGATATCCTGGACGAAAACCTTCTCCATGAGTGCTCAAGACCTCATACTGGGCCGAAGGTTCACCTTCCAACAAGACAATGACCCTAAGCACAGCTAAAATAACGAAGGAGTGGCTTGACAACAACTCTGTGACTGTTCTTCAATGGCCCAGTCAGAGCCCTGGCTTAAACCCGGTTGAGCATCTCTGGAGAGACCTGAAAATGGCTGTCCACCAACGTTTACCATCCAACCTGACAGAACTGGAGAGGATCTGCTGGAGGAATGGTAGAGGATCCCTAAATCCAGGAGTGAAAAACTTGTTGTGTCGTCCACAAGAAGACTCATGGCTGTATTAGATCAAAAGGTGCTTCTACTAAACACATAGCAAAGGGTCTGAATACTTAGGACCATGTTTTTCTTTTTTAATAAATCTGCAAAAATGTCAACAATTCTGTGTTTTTCTGTCAATGTGGGGGTGTTGTGTGTACATTAATAAGAAAATTAATGAACTTAAATGATTTTAGCAAATGGCTGCAACAGAGTGAAGCATTTAAGGGGGTCTGAATACTTTCCGTACCCACTGTGTATTATGTACTTCACTATATATATTTATGCACTATGGACTTATCCACTACGTACTTATGCCCTATGCAGTTTTACACTATACTTTTACACTATTTACTTTTACACTACGTATTTAAACACTATGTACTCAAAGGTGTAATCATTGATGGATAGTAACTGATTACATGTAATCTGAATATTGTAAAAGAATGAGATAATGAAGCATTACTATTTATTTTATAATTGTTTATATTTATTAATTATTAATAAAGGTTAATGCTGCAGTCTCATGTTAAAGGTAAAAGTCCTTTACTATTTTTACACCAATTCTTTTCTCTTGAATCAGAGGAGAAGATGAAGTAGTTCCGGCTCTGCTGAACCTCGTGAGGGTTATTTGAGCTCCAGCTCCACCTGGTGGTGAGTGCAGTGAAGTAGCCTACAGTCTCAACAGCCCAACTTCATATTGATCATTCTCAAGAAAACATGATGTTACATCCATTTAAAATATTTTACAACTGTATTATTCTGGTACAACTATACACTCTTAGAAAAAAGGGTTCACTGGGGTTCTTTACTCAACTCCAAAGAACCGGTTCTGCTAAAAATGTTCTATAATGACAAGAAATAACCCTTTTTGTTACAAAGATTCTTTAGCATATTATTAATTCATATATTACATTATTCTGCAACATTTTGAAGTTGTAATTAAATGATTGTTTATTAAACTGTTGTAGTAACTTAAAGGGATAGTTCACTTTGAAATTAAATGTTAATATGTTTTAGCTTACCTCATGGGCATCTGAGATGTAGGAGTATTTGTTTCCCCAGTAGTTTCCATTTTGATCATTTTAGGTCAAACCGTTCTTGTCTGTGCCTCACATAATGCAGGTCTATGGTCACCACCTCGAAGAGCATACACAGAGAAGTCCAAATGAAACAATCCCCCATCGGAAGTACACACTGATGGCCTAAGACACGAAACGAGCGGTTTGTGTGAGAAAACCAACAGTATTTATATCGTTTTTACCTCTTGTACACCACTACGTCCGACTGATCCGAGGGTGCGCGTGCGTGTTTCCTGTGGTGTACAAGAGGTAAAAACGGTATGAATACTGATGGGGGATTGTTTAATTTGGACTTCTCTGTGTCTGCTCTTCGAGGTGGTGACCATAGACCTGCATTATGTGAGGCACAGACAAGAACGGTTTGACCTAAAATGATCAAAATTGAAATTACTGGGGAAACAAATACTCCTACATCTCAGATGCCCATGAGGTAAGCTAAAACATATCAACATTTAATTTCAAAGTGAACTATCCCTTTAATATGACATTTTAATCATGATGATTTTTGGAAGAGCCCAAAATGGCACTCTTCGTGTGATATTGATTAAAGGTCCCGTTCTTCGCGATTCCATCTTTCAAACTTTAGTTAGTGTGTAATGTTGCTGTTAGAGCATAAATAATACCTGTAAAATGATAAAGCTCAAAGTTCAATGCCAAGCGAGATATTTTATTTAACAGAGGTTCCCTTTCAAAGCCGACAGTGAACGGCCGGTTTGGACTACACCGCTGCACTTCCTGCTGTAATGATGCAACTAAAACCGTTTGTTGACTAAAGCTCCGCCCACAAGAAAACGCAAAATAGGGGGCGTGGTCTTGGCGGGACCTTTCCGAGCAAAGTGCGCTAAGCTGCTGTCCAATCACAACACGGGAAGCGCTGGCCCAATCAGAACTCGTTACGTGTTTCTGAAGGAGGGACTTCATAGAACAAGGAAATCATCAGGCCGTTTTTAGGACGGAGGAAACAGCGCTGTACAGATAAGGCAATTGTGTGAAAAATACTGTGTTTTTACACGCGAAACATGAACTCATGTTATATTGCACACTGTAAACACAATCAAAGCTTCGAAAACACACAAAGAACGGGACCTTTAACTACATAAAATGAGATAAATATATAGATTTTCTAACCCCCATATCTAAAATTTTGTGATCATTCACATGCATTTATAAATGCATTTTAATACACTGAATAATGCAGTGAAATGTTTGTCAATAATATGAAATATTTAATCCGGAAAGGACAAAACAAATGATAATGATGAATGAACTCCTAAAAGGTTCCATGTAGAGCCTTTTCCTGGTTACACAGAACCCTAAAGTGTTCTTTTGATTGAATCCTTAAAAAGGGTTATTTATAGAAACTTTTAGGGGTTCCAAATATGTAACGCCAATAGAACCTTTTAAAGTTCCATATAGAACCTTTTCTTCTAAGAGTGTGCAAATCAAATACATCGAACGACGAGAGGCTAAAACCCAAACGACAGCAGTGAGTGCTAACTTCCACATGGCTGCCCGTCCTGAAATGATTGAGTGGATATTAATGGAGGTCTGTGAGGTTTCAGGTCAGTGTTTGTCCTGACTGGAAAACCTCAGGCTCCGTCTCTGACAGACAGCATCTCTCTGGATTCACTCTCGTCCATTATGAAGTCGTCTCAGGGATTGACAAAACCATTTGAGGATGATTTTAAAAAGAGTTTATGATGTTTATGGCTGTACACATCCGGCAGTCAGCGCAGAGGAGCACGTCAAACCGCTTTGAGCACTTTTAAAATCTGGGTGGATGTTTTTTATGGCCTTGCAAAGCCTAACCCTAAACCACTGCATTATTTTATCTTCAATAATAACCATACGTATTATTGTAGTATATTATAATTAATCATTTTTATTTTTATATTACATTTTATTCATAACATTATAATAATTATATACTTTCTGATCCTAATAATTATCGTTATTGTTATTTTTATTTTTATTAAGTGTAATTGTAATTATATTATAATTATTATATTAATAATACTAGTTATTTTTATTTTTATTAATAATATTAAATATTTATTATTGTAATTATATTACTAATATGAACAGTATTATTTTAATTATAATATTATAGTAATTATTATATCAATTTAATTTAATAAAATGTAAAGTAATTTAGAGATTTTAAGTAATAATAATTACCATTAGTTATTTTAATATTTGCTCTTTTAACTATAGTAGCCTAAGTATTATTATATATATATATTTTTATGTTTTTGTTGTTATCAATAATAATAATAATAATAATAATAATAATAATAATAATAATACATTTGAATAATAACAATAAATATTTTTTTTTTGTGTTATTTAAAATCATAATATAATGATTATATTAATATTAATTATTATATACTTAATCATTTTATTGTTATTATTTTAATTATATTTTTATTCATAATATTATTATTATTGTTAACAATAATTATTATTATTCATATTAATTCATTATTATTGTAATTCGGTTATTTTTAACATTATTATTTTTTATTATAATGCTATATTAATTACTTTATTAATTTAATAACACAAATAATTTTTGTTTATTATTATTATTATTATTATTATTATTATTATTATTATTATATTAATATTAACAATATTTACTATTTTTATTATTACAAAACATTCAAAAAGATTTGGGGGTCTGATATTAAAATGTATTCAATAATGTATTCAATAACATAATGGGGAAAATGTTCATTTAATTTTAATTATTATTATCATTAGAGTTATTTAAATATTTGCCCTTTTTAATTATAATATTGAATTATTATATTAAAAATAATAATTATTGTTTGTTATCAATAACAATTATTATGAGTTGTTATTCATAATAATAATAATATGTTAATAATAATGATGATATATTATTATGTTTCATTCCAAAAATGTGGGGGTAAATATTCAAATTTATGCAATATCAAATTGGAAAAATTAAATATTGTGCCATTTATTGTGAGAGTGAATTTGCCTGTGTTAATTGATATTCAATTTACCAATAAAATGAAAATAACTGATGCCGTCGATTTTTTTTTTAATGCATTTTTGTTTCCTTTTATGTTATGTAAAAGAAACATTGCATGACTAATTTCTGGCCTATATAGACTGCAAATGTCACATTACATGTGCTCAGCACGTACAGAGCCTGCGAGTCATGGTGATACACCAGCCTCCTGAGTGCTAAACAGATGACATCATCAAACAGAACCCGAGCCAATCAGAGAGCAGCAGGAAATGTCTCCACCAATCGCAGAGCTCCAGGAGACAGAGGGATGAGCCTCTGTTCACAGTCGCAGTCCAGAGCGCTGAGCAGCTGTGAGAGAGAGAGAGAGAGAGAGAGAGAGAGAGAGAGAGAGAGAGAGAGAGAGAGAGAGAGAGAGAGAGAGAGAGAGAGAGAGAGAGAGAGAGAGAGGGGAACGACAGGAGGGAGGAATTTACAGAGGAGAGATTGTGTCAGACAGGGATGCTGTTGCTAGGGAACAGAGAGGAGACATCCATCTTTTGCAGCTTGTTCCACATAGAGCAAGAGCACAGGGAAAGAATCTCAATTCACAACGGAGGGAAATAAATGCTTTTCCAGGGAACGATACAAAACGACAGAAAGCAGGGGCGGAGACTCCAGGTGATATTACGTAATCCGGACCGAGAATATGTGGCGGTCTTCCTTCTGCCATTCAGGGATGAATAATAAAAACCCGACAGCTGCACAGCAGGAACATATATGTCATCAGTTCTGGATAATAATGGCAGTGCTAAGATACTGAGAGCTTCTTCTTTTGGGGACGGTCCTGAAATCCTCCTCCCGCCCTCTCTTTGTCCGAGGAGAACCGGCTTCACCCCTACACACACCCTCTGCACTGACACACACACTGAGAGGCAGATTTCAACATCCTCATCTAAGATAAGCATTATGGATTTGATCGAGAGCTGAGATATCAACACACAGAGACCTCAAGTCCTGCAGAGAAAAAAACTCTTCTGCTGTAAGTATTATTTTCATAATGTGACATATGTCTGAGTAAACAGGACATCAATGAGAAACACTTTAGATTTTTCCCCATGAGGAATTGATTGGATGCTGACAGGTGGTTGGAGGGAAAGGGTTAAACAGGTGATACACAAGTACACCTGTTTCAGATCTGCAGTAAGCTATTATATATTGATGAAAGATTACAGGTCTATCTATCTATCTATCTATCTATCTATCTATCTATCTATCTATCTATCTATCTATCTATCTATCTGTCTGTCTCTCTGTCAGTCTGTCTGTCTGTTGGTCTGTCTGTCAGTCGGTCTGTCTTTCAGTCTGTTTGTCTGTTGGTCTTTCTGTCTGTTAGTCTGTCAGTCAGTCTGTTGGTCTGTCTGTCTCTGTCTGTCTGTTGGTCAGTCTGTCTGTCAGTCTGTTGTTCTGTCAGTCAGTCTGTTGGTCTGTCTATCTGTTGGTCTGTAAGTCTGTCGGTCTGTCTGTCTGTTAGTCTGTAAGTCTGTCGGTCTGTTGGTCTGTCTGTCTGTTGGTCTGTCAATCTGTTGGTCTGTCAGTCTGTCTCTCGGTCTGTCAGTCTGTTGGTCTGTCAGTTTTGATCTGTCTGTCTGTCTGTCTTTCAATCAGTCTATCTATCTGTCTGTCTGTCAGTCTGTTGGTCTGTCTGTCTGTGTTGGTCTGTCAGTCTGTTTGTCTGTCTGTCTGTTGGTCTGTCTGACTGTCTGTTGGTCTGTCTGTCTGTCTGTCAGTCTGTAAGTCTGTCTGTCTGTTGGTCTGTCTGTCTGTCAGTCTGTCTGTCTGTGTTGGTCTGTCTGTCTGTCTGTATGTTGGTCAGTTTTTGCCTGTCTGTTGGTCTGTCTGTCTGTCAGTTGGTCGTTTTATTTGTCTTGTCTGCCTGTCTGTCGTTTTGTCTGTTTGTAGTAATGGAAATGTTATGGTTTTAAATGTTGAACTATAATAATCCTGACGTGTACTGATGAATCATATAATGAGACTACGAACACGTGTTAGGAAAGTAGAGTCAATGTGGATTTCATGTTGAATTTAAACCTCTGACAGGGAGAGACTTGATGTTGTCAATGACAAATCATGTTTGTCCATATAACCTCTTCTAAATGTGTTACTCTTCTGCGATTGATTGTGTTAATCAGTGTAATCGGGGACAGAGGATGGGAACCACTGAAGCCACTTTACGCATGGAGAACATGGAGGTAAAAGATGAGTGGCAAGACGATGATTTCCCACGGTAAGACCTTCAGCTGCTGTTTGACAATCCTTCAGCCGCTCTAGAGTAAACATTAAGCATTGATTTGGTGTCAGTACCATACTAGTCACACTGTCTACAGTTTGCATACCTGTGCACAGAATGTGAATCTACTGTGTGCAGAGAATACTACAATGACCTTCAACATTTAATAAATGTGCGGTTTACAGCAGAGCACACTGCATGAGATACTGTATCCCATAATGCAATGGGTCTGGTTTGACATGCACAGTCACAAATTATTTTCTTTCTTAGTATTTTTGTCTTGTTTCTAATCTAAACATCTAAAGATTCTTATAAGAAACATTTACTAGACAAGCAAAAGTAATTGTCTTGTTTTGGGAAAAATAACTCAAAATGAAGAGAGGTTTTGCTTAAATTAAGATAAATAATCTGCCAATGGGGTAAGAAAGATAATCTTGTTTTCTGTTTGAATTAAGATTTTTTTTTTTTAACCCCACTGGCAGATTATTTTGCGTATTTTAAGCAAAACCTCTCTTCATTTTGAGTTATTTTTCCCAAAACAAGACAATAATTTTTTAACTTGTCTAGTAAATGCTTAATGTAAGAATTTTTAGATATTTTGAACGAGACAAACGAGACAAAAATACTAAATAAGAAAAGCTTTTTTTTTGCAGTGAGCTTGAAATGACAGCATTTTTGCATAGATCTTGTGGATTGCAGCCACACATTGAATGAAACGTGAAATTTTGAGGGGTTTTTAACGCATTTTTTCCTATAAAATCGTTGTTTTATTTACAGCTTTGGAAAAACAAATTGTAATGTATATCTATATATACTACACAATCTTTTAGCATTCTGTTCTGAACATATCCAGTGACTTACTGTATGTATTCTCTTCCGTACCTTACAATATTATTATATTGCACAAAGGGTACTGCTATTGATCTATATATTGATCATATTTATAATGATTTTAGAGGCATTGGAGTCATGTATTATCAGAGCAGTCAGGAGACACTGCGAGCCCAGACGTGTTATTGTAAACCCGTGCACATGTATGGTACCCATAGGGCTTGTTATGCATCAGTTATAATCATCCACATTGCAGACGTCTTTGATTTCTGATCAATAATGTGCCCTACAGACTATGTAGTGCTGAGTGCATGTTATCTAGCTACACGTGAAGGAGAAATGAAGGTGAATAATGACATAATCAGTCCAAGATGAGCAGTTCAAGTGTTTGGTGCGATGCATGTGGGTCAATATACAGTACATGGTGGCATGAAGAGCAGACACACCCCCTTTACATCATAATGCATTACCATTTATGGGCAAATATGAGGTCGCAGTGTTGCCATGACAATGAGGGTAGTAAAAGACAGAGGGTTCTGAATAATTGATTATGGGAGTGTACTAGAGCATATTATCTTATAAAACCAAGCTGAACAAAACGGCTATTTAAACTTTTCTCTGATGAACCTTATTATGCTTTAGCTTTTTTTTGATATTTTTACATTACAAGCTTTTACTCACAATTTCTGATTAAATAAACCTAATTCACCATGGTACAGTGATGATATCTGAAAAATATCATAGTCTTTTTAGATTTATATGATGGTGCACTATAAAAATGTGGTGTCAGTTAAACTAAACAAATGCTTCACGTGGTAACTGGTTTGGTGCGAGTCAAGGTCATGGGTTCGATTCCCAACCAATGCATGAACTGATAAACTGACCTTGAATGCAGTGTAGTCATTTTGAATAAAAATATCTGCCAAATGCAGAAATGTGAATGCAAATGTGATCATTCTGATTTTATTAGATTATAAAAGGTTACTTTAAGGCTTAGATCAGTAAGGGATAATGTACACGTAATGGGTTTATTCTGCGATAACAACCGGCTGGGTGTACATTATCCCGCTTATTACACGGCTACTAGTCTCAAATAAATTAGACACAAAATATTGTCTTGAGAATAAATATTATATTAGCTCTTATGCAAAGCTTCCGCGAAGAAAAACAGTTCCAACCTGCTTTAAGCCTTTATCTATTGCTGCTAAATGTTGAAAATGAATGCTGAAAGGGTTAGTTCACCCAAAAATGAAACCAAGCCTATGATTTACTCACCCTCAAGTTATCATAGGTGTATATGACATTCTTCTGTCAGACAAATACAATCGGAGTTATATTTAAAAAGTCCAGGCTAACGTTAATCCAAGCAGCAGTTGTAGTTGTGTTTGAAGTCCATAATAAATGCAGCTGTCCGTCAAATAACGTGCTCCACACGACTCCGATGGGTTAATAGAGCCTTCTGATTCCAATCGATGCGTTTGTGTAAGAAAAATATCCTAATTAAAAACGTTATAAAGGAAACCTGACTTGAAGTCTTCCATTGTAACCCACGGCTGTTTAAGCCACAAGATGGCGCCAGCGTTAAGCATAGAAGTAGTACCGGTCAAGATAACTCGTAGTACCCGGATGAGCGGGTGATTTGGAAATAACATACCGCTGGAATGCGTGATTGACCAATCAGAATCAAGTATTTCACAGAGCCGTGTAATAAGTTAAAATAACAGCTAGCTTTTGCTTTTGCTTTCAGTGAAGGGAGGATTTCCATTTCATATACCATATTTAAAAGGCATTTTTAAGCAATAATATCCTATATGGTGCATGTGCAAATAATAGTATACTTTATATTAGTGTCACGCTTTTAAACACTGTGTGAGGAAAGTTAATTTTAAAAGAAATGCAGATAACACTTTAGTTTATAGGGTCCAATTCTCACTATGAACTAGTTTGCTTATTATCATGCATATTACTAGGATATTTTCCTTTTTATTAGTACTTATGAAGCACATATTCATTCTTTATTCTGCATGATCATATTCTACATCCCTTAATCCACCCAATACTTAAACTTTACTAACTGTTAATAAGTGGTAATTATGAGTTTATTGAGGTTAAAGGATTAGTTAATAGTGAGAATCTGACCCTAATCTGAAGTGTGACCATAATGCGTTACAGCAATGGTCTCAACATGTAATTACAGTATGTTTTGCTATGAAGCTAAGGCAGGTTTTTTTTGCATATTTATACTTAATGTGTTTAGGCTACTAAAAATAAAATAAAAATGGATTTTAAAATTGCATGGCATTTAAATATTCAGGGAAAGTGTAATGGGATTTTCAAAGAATTTTTTTTAAAGGTATATATTTCAATATATTCTCATAGTTTTTCAGGACTGATTGTTGAATAAAAAATAATATATTGTGTATACTTCATGCAAAATGAAAATTACTGTGAGGGAAAAATTTAAATTTAGTGTCAGTCCGACGTAAAACTACTATAATGTTGAATATATTGTATAATAAAGCAATAGGGGAATTCATTTTTGGGTCTTATGTTATTACCAGTAAAATTAGCCTACATTATTTTAAATATCTCTAGTCAGTGTCCAAGCGAGTCCAAGCATATTCGTCTAAAATAGTTCTGTATTTTCAGCTTCAGAATCATGAATATTTGTATTCTGGTGTCATCGTTGTTTAGCATTTTAATCAACAGTATATTAACCTTTTACCTTATGTCTTGGAGTATCACAATAATATCGTATCGTGAGTTCAGTATCGTGATATGTATCGCATTGTAACGTGAGGTTACTAGTTACTTAGTTACTTTTTATGGAAAGTAATGTGTTGCGTTACTTTTGCATTATTTCTGTGCTTGCATGTTTGTTTTTAATAGCAAAAAAACCAAAGGTTATTTTTTGGCAAATGTAAAGCTCTTTTTCACACCAAAAGTGAATTGAATAAGCCTCAGGTAGAAGAAAATTCATGTCTGTACAGTAGAGTTTTTTATTTACAGTTATTTTTGCTTATTTGTATGATCGAATTGGGTCATCAAAGCTGAGCAGCAAAGTCATTAGTTAATAAAGTGAGACTAAATCCATAAAGTATATTTGTATAATTTAACAAATTGAATTATTGCGTATTCGCTGTTGTTATACATTTTGAGGAATATTGAATCTGTTTTTGTGCAAGTGATGTGAGTAAATGCCTGCTCATATCTAATGCAGAACTACAATACTACCCGTGATGATCATTTACACAGATTATCAGTGCAGCAGAGAGTCTCTTATCGCTCAGTTCTGTGCCCCTCATTATTTCTTCTTCTGCACTCTCTTATTAAACAGCACGTCCCCTGACACTGCACAGACTGCTGGGTAATTACACACAGTGTGGGTTTGTTCAGAGATCCGGTGTTGAATGTAGTTTGTCAGCTAGACTACCACCCATTCCATTCTGGGATGCGCAAACACGCCAGAGAGACGGGATAAATGTTGCCTTTACTCCTGGTGAAACACAAACCTCTATTGTTCATGTCATGTGGATTCATCATTTATGTGTGCGGTTTACCAGTGACCTTTGTGTGAGCTGAAACCAACTTTAAATAATGATCATGATCAGTTGTTAAACTTGAGGTTGTAGTTTGTTACTGTGTTCATTTTTCAGAGAATTGAGGATGCATGACACTTTTCAGATGACAAGCAACCACTTAAAAACACCTAGAACACCTTCACAATCGCCACCCTAATAATAATAATAAATATAGCTGCGAGCATCAATTTTGGCGTTTAAGGCCTTTAAGCCACAGAATGTAAAAAGATGGCCTTTACTCTCTCTTCCGTTGATGTAAGTGAAGCCGCCAGTGTTCAAATATGGCTCTGACATCTTGGGTCTCTAATCTGCAGTCAAGGCCCCGCCCACTCTCCCCTAATCAATAACTTTTTGTGAAATAAACAGTTGTGGAAAGGTAGAAATTAAAGGGGGGGTGAAACACTCAGTTTCAGTCAATCTCATGTCAATCTTGAGTACCTATAGAGTAGTATTGCATCCTTCATATCTCCGAAAAGTCTTTAGTTTTATCATATTTATAAAAGAAATATGGGCTGTACCGAGTCTTTCCGGAAAAAACCGAGCGCCTGGAGGCGTATCGTGTGGGCGGAGCTAAAGAATGACGAGCGCGCAAACGCAAAGCGGTGACGTCCTCAAGCGTGGAGAAACCCATCTATCTCAGCTAATACAGATAATGATCCACAATCAAATCTGAGGGAGAAATAAATTGAACAGGAGAAACGGCAACAGCAGGACGTCCGTCTCTGTGGTATGGACTGTATTTAGGGGCCTTTGTGTGCAGTTTATGAGGACATGATTCGGTTTATGGACTATTGTATGTGACTAGACCTTAGAGGTAGCAAGCAAAACGGTTTTGCACGTCAGAGTCAGAATAGTGTAACGTTATACAGAACAACAATGGAGTAACCGTTAGCGCATTTGAATGATGAAGCACGCGATCGTATCGTTTACTGATGTTTACTCATGGGACGGTAGCCAATAGCAGAGACATTTGAAGTTGATTTACTCACCGGCATCTTCCAAAGCAGGACCGCTCTGTCAAAAACACACTTCTTTGGTATGATTTGGTGAAGTCCTGTGACAGCAGTGACCGTGGAAATCCACTTTGCGACGCGACTGAAGCGATGTTGTGAAGCTTCCTGTCATTTCTGCGTTCAAATCGGTTCAAATGCAGCGCTGCCTTCCCGGAATGCTGTGCTGAAGCGTTGGAAGTCGCTCGACGTCACCCATAGGAATAAAGTGGAGCGCGGCGCGTCATAAGTGTTCACGGACGACTGGATCTGCACCTAAGAGACTGTTTACAGCGTGCATTTCCTCTCTCCCTCTAGTCACGCGCGCGCGCACCCTACCGGGAGAAGAGCCCGTACGGCCCATACAAGGACCTTCCGCTCTATTAACGTCAAGCCGACCCATACTCGAAAAAAACTCGCCGAAACTTGTGAGAAACCGGAAGGAGTATTTTTAACACAGAAATACTCCATCAAACGTCCAACATTAGTTTTTGAAACTTTGTTTATGTTTAGGATGGGAATCCAAGTCTTTAAAGGTGTAAAAAGCTCAGTATGCATGAAACAGCATTTCACCCCCTCTTTAAAGTTAAAGCTCCAATCTCCTCCCGATTAATGTCTGTTAGTGCCTCGGTGATGACATTGCTCAGAGAAGCTGTCAATCTCAGCTGTCAATCATAACGTCACACCCCCATTTATAAAGCATCAAATAACTAAAACCAAACTTATTAAAGACTGAACACTTGAACTAACATCAGCGTGGTAAAAACAGCCTAAAATTACAGAAACTATCTTTGGGAAAAATTCATCTGATGTGTGATTTGATTGTTTAGTGTGTCGATGCCCCATTACATTTCACGGAGAGGGCGGAGTTTATGACCTATACCTGGGGCCGATCAAGACGATGGCTTCACTTTTTAGGACTCGTGTGGTAAAAATATATTATTTGTTACTTAACAAGCATGTAACCACTTAGATCAGATGGAAAAGACTGTATTTACAGCCAGTACAGGCAATTTACCAAAGGAAATGAATGGTTTTTACACCTTTTTAACAGTTATACTGCTACCTATAATCTGATCTAAAAGTTTGCATACTTGTTTAAAATCATGTCGCATGTGCTCACCTATTTTTGTGAAGTTTCGAGTTTTCGTTTAGGAGTTAAAGGCCTTCGTGTGCAGTTTGCAACACCCATTTTCTAAATGACCCTGTGTTGCCACATGTCCTCCAACCAATACGCCTATATAGGTCGTTTGTCACTTCCTTGAAATACGACCCATAGGAGCGTTTACTAAATTTGCGCCCCTATCGACAATATTTTAATTAATTAAATACGACGCACAGGATCGTTTTCTAAAGTTGTGCTCGTATTGACAGTAGAGCACTTTCATTTGAAAGCATTTTTCCCTTTTATCATCTTAATATTTCAGGTTTTGCATAGCTCAGTTGGTAAAGCATTGCACTATACATCAACAATGTGCTCACAAAGTGTGTATGCACTTTAAATCACTGGGTAGGTTTAGGGATGGGGTGGGTGTAGTTGTAAATTACAAAAAATATTTTTGCTAAATGGAAATATGACCAATGGTGGTAAAAAGTCCAGACATTGCATTAAAATGAACACGCATTTTGGTTGGTAACGACAGTCATACGTCATTTCATGACGTCAGACCTAACACGACACTGTCGTTATTTTTACGCCAGCTAGAGGGCGCATGACATTAAAACGGAAATATTGGTCGTAATAAGGTGCTTGAAAAACGACGCTTGAAAAAGTATAGGTGCTTGAAAAAAGACCTATAGAGTCGTATTTTTTTGGAGGACAGGTTGCTGTTATAGCAAGCCGGTTATTACGTTCATGGAGACCAACAGTGCACTTTTTTTCATGTCTCCTTTTGTTTGACTCACCCACATTAGTTCTTGGAGTCGCTACTAATGAACTGATATACATTTGTCGATCTTGAGCCATGGATTCCTATTTATTTATTTATTTATTTATTTATTTATTATTTATTTATTTATTTGACAGGGACAGTGTACATTAATTGACATTGCTGTAAATGCACCAGAGTTAGCCAAAAGGCTATTTTTCATCTGTTTTCCCTGGACAGATCCTAAAATTGTCTGCTAAAAACATAAAAAATATTACAGAGAACAATACAAATATAAAAAGCAGTAAAACAGATATAAGTCTTCAAATCCTGTTGCTAAATACGGTGTATAAATTTGCTATAAAACAGACATGTTGAAAAAATAGAAGACACTTAAGTCTATGGCAAAGCTTGAGAGTTAAGAGTGATTTTGAATTGCTGTAGAGCCCCCTATTGGCTGATTGGGTGATATCTATCATGTCAGTCTCCCCCCAAATTGAGACCTACCATCTGACCAAATTTCAAGTTTCTAGGCCAGGGGTGTCCAACCCTGCTCCTGGAGAGCTACCATCCTGCAGATTTCAGTTCCAACACTGCTCCAACACACCTGTCTGTAATTATCTAGCACATTGAGCACCATGATTAGCGGGTTCAGGTGTGTTTAATTCAGGTTAAAGCTAAAATCTGCTGGAAGGTAGCTCTCCAGAACCAGGGTTGGACACCCCTGCTCTAGGCCTTACAGTTTTGGTCTAACCCAACACCCAATTATCATTGTGGTTCACTTGTCTCATTATTGTGAATTTATGAAGTTCCTCTGTTAATGACAGAGTTATTGTGTGTATTTTAGTGTTGTGGTCATCTGTATAATGTCTCTGGGTTCATTTACAGGCCTCTTCCTGAAGACGGTGATTTAGACGGACTCACTGACAACACTTGTAAGTTCTCATCCATGTGTTTTTACATTGATAATTGCATACAAAAAGCTGTACTTGAGAAAGATAATCCACAGCATTTACTCGATTAGATTAGATGAAGAACTGACCAAGTTAAAAGATAATTAGTTAACAAAATAAATACAAAAATTGCAATGTAACCCTTAAAGGTCCCATTCTCCGCATGTTTTAGAAGCTTTGATTATGTTTACAGTGTGCAATATAACATGAGTTCATGTTTCGCGTGTAAAAAAGCACAGTATTTTTCACACAATGTACTTATCTGTACAGCGGTGTTTCCTCCGTCCTAAAAACGAGCTGATGATTTCCTTGTTCTATGAAGTCCCTCCTTCAGAAACACGTAACGAGTTCTGATTGGGCCAGCGCTTCCCGTGTTGTGATTGGACAGCAGCTTAGCGCACTTTGCCCGAAAAGGTCCCGCCTCTTACCATAACGGGGCGATGCGAGCGCTGAATGCGCGCTCTTCTCCACGTGGGAGAGCAACGAGACCACGCCCCCTATTTTGCGTGTTCTTGTGGGTGGAGCTTTAGTCAACAAACGGTTCTAGTGACGTCACTACAGCAGGAAGTGCAGCGGTGTAGTCCAAACCGGCCGCTCGCTGTCGGCTTTGAAAGGGAACTTCTGTTAAATAAAATATCTTGCTTGGCATTGAACTTTGAGCTTTATCATTTTACAGGTATTATTTATGCTCTAACAGCAACATTACACACTAACTAAAGTTTGAAAGATGGAATCGCGAAGAACGGGACCGTTAAATAATCCCACTCCCATAAATTATCCATTTTAAACAAATCCTATACTGTACATAAGAAATACAAGAAATGAGAGCCAAACGTTCTGTCTGGTGTCTGAATGCTTCTTCTTGTATTAATGTGTTTGTGTTTCTCTGCAGCGCATCATGGCGCTCTGACGGCTAATCATCTGGAGTCTGTCCGACAAAAGCGTCGCACGCTGGTCGCTCCAGATATGAATCTGTCGCTGGACAAAAGCGAAGGTTCAGTCCTTTCTGACGACTTCCTGGAAACACCAGATGACCTGGACATAAACGTGGATGATATCGACACGCCGGATGATGACTCTCTCGGCTCCCTCAACAATGGCAACGAGCTGGAATGGGAAGGTCCGTTAGTTTGACAAATCAAATGCAAACTAGATTTTTTTTTAAGTTCATCAAGACAGACTCTGAAGACTGACCAGAAAGTTTGGATGTTTTTAGCATGATTAGCATGTTTGCTAGCATGACTTATTTTGCTAGCTAGATTTAACACATTGCTAACACTTTGCTAGCATGATTTATCATGTTGTTAGCATTATTTAAAGTGCTGCTAGTATGATTTATCATGTTGTTAGCATTATTTAAAGTGCTGCTATCATGATTTAGCATGTTGTTAGAATTATTTAAAGTGCTGCTAGTATGATTTAACATGTTGTTATCATTATTTAAAGTGCTGATATCATGATGTATGTTGTTAGCGTTATTTAAAGGGGGGGTGAAACACTCAGTTTCAGTCAATCTCATGTCAATCTTGAGTACCTATAGAGTAGTTTTGCATCCTTCATATCTCCGAAAAGTCTTTAGTTTTATCATATTTATAAAAGAAATATGGGCTGTACCGAGTCTTCCCGGAAAAAACCGAGCGCCTGGAGGCGTATCGTGTGGGCGGAGCTAAAGAATGACGAATGTGCACAAAGCGGTGATGTCCTCAAGCGTGGAGAAACCCAATGGCTATCTCAGCTAATACAGATAATGATCCACAATCAAATCTGAGGCAGAAATAAATTGAACAGGAGAAACGGCAATATCAGGACGTCCGTCTCTGTGGTATGTACTGTAATTAGGGGCCTCTGTGTGTCTTTACGCGCAGTTTATGAGGACATGATTCGGTTTATGGACTATTGTATGTGACTAGACCTTAGAGGTAGCAAGCAAAACGGTTTTGCACGTCAGAGTCAGAATAGTGTAACGTTATACAGAGAACAACAATGGAGTAACCGTTAGCGCATTTGAATGATGAAGCACGCGATCGTATCGTTTACTGATGTTTACTCATGCGACGGTAGCCAATAGCAGAGACATTTGAAGTTGATTTACTCACCGGCTGCTTCCAAAGCAGGACCGCTCTGTCAAAAACACACTTCTTTGGTATGATTTGGTGAAGTCCTGTGACAGCAGTGACCGTGGAAATCCACTTTGCGACGCGACTGAAGCGATGCCTTGAAGCTTCCCGTAACTTCTGCGTTCAAATCGGTTCAAATGCTGCGCTGCCTTCCCAGAATGCTGTGCTGAAGCGTTGAAGTCGCTCGACGTCACCCATAGGAATAAAGTGGAGCGCGGCACGACATAAGTGTTCACGGACGACTGGATCTGCACCTGAGAGACTGTTTACGGCGTGCATTTCCTCTCTCTCCCTCTAGTCACGCGCGCGCGCGCCCTACCGGGAGAAGAGCCCGTACAGCCCATACAAGGACCTTCCGATCTATTTAACGTCAAGTAGACCCATACTCAAAAAAAACTTGCGAGAAACTTGTGAGAAACCGGAAGGAGTATTTTTAACACAGAAATACTCCATCAAACGTCCAACATTAGTTTTTGAAACTTTGTCTATGTTTAGGATGGGAATCCAAGTCTTTAACAGTGTAAAAAGCTCAGTATGCATGAAACAGCATTTCACCCCCCCCTTTAAAGTGCTGCTATCATGATTTAGTATGTTGTTAGCATTATTTAAAGTGCTGCTAGCATGATTTAGCATTTTGTTAGCATTATTTAAAGTGCTGCTAGCACGATTTGGCATCAGTCAAAAAATGTAGTCTCTGAATAAGAATATTAATACGTTTAAATAGCATTTCAGTAAATTGGCTTTCTCAATCCGACTTGATATTTGCTCAGCTGTTGCTCTTTCCTGGCTCAGGAGCAGTGTTGGGTGTAATGATGTTTTGTATTTTTTAGAGTAACTTACCCAACACTGCTCAGGAGACTCTGTGTGTTGCAGATGACACTCCAGTGGCCAGTGCGAAGGGTTCGGGGGCTGAAGGCGGAGACGGGGCGGGCCGTCTGTGGAGGACGGTGATCATCGGGGATCAGGAGCACAGGATAGACATGCAGGTCATCAGGCCGTACCTGCGCGTCGTCACACACGGAGGTCAGTCTGAACACCTGAACACACACTTTAAAGGGTTATTTCACCCCAAAATGAAAATTCTGTCACCTCCCTTTTTGAAAATAGATATGAAAATGCACCATCCAAACTTAAATGGCTGTAATTCAAGAATTCATTGGAATATAAACCTCACGGTTGTCTTGTTTTAAAGATAACACTCAGCGGATTATTGTTGACATCAAAGCAATTCAAAATATGAAACTATAAAAAAGTTATAGAGGTTTAAGTTAACTGTAAATGAAAAATACTGTACTAAATATTTTTTATTTTATATGGAATATATATTTTACAAAAACATTTGACTATAAAATTACTATCAAATCAAAGCCATGTGTCTATCCAAGTTGTGTTCCAAATTTGAAGTTGATATCACAAGAATTAAAGTTCCCTTAAAATTTGGTTTAGGTGCAGTACTAAAAATAGCCACCGGGTTTAATCCACATTCCATTAATTGTTTTCTTTAATGCATTTTCCTGTAAATTTCTGTCCAAATATCATTTCCATCACAAAACAGTCACCAAATATGAAACCTTGAGACTCGGACCGACGAAAAGTATAAAGTATAAAGTAGTTCAAATAAATTTGGTAATATGAAACATGACAACGTCCACTAGGGGAGGAGCCTGCGGTGTTTTG